>NW_027555847.1:381322116-381504616 GCF_003287225.1 Phascolarctos cinereus | reverse complement strand
GCCCTCTGGTTCTAATATATCAGGGCAGTTTTCCTTGATAATTGCTTGAAATATGATGTTTAGGCTCTTTTTTTGATCATGGCTTTCAGATAGTCCAATAATTTTTAAATTCTCTCTCCTGGATCTATTTTCCAGGTCAGTTGTTTTTCCAATGAGATATTTCACACTGTTTTCTAATTTTTCATTCTTTTGGATTTGTTCTACTGTCGTGATTTCTCATAAAGTCACTGTCTTCCAATTGCTCCCTTCTAATATTTAAGGAAGTATTTTCTTCAGTAAGCTTTTGGACTTCCTTTTCCATTTGGCCAATTTTTCTTTTTAGGGCATTTTTCTCCTCATTGGCCTTTTGGACCCCTTTTGCCATTTGTGTTAGGCTATTTTTTAAGGTGTTATTTTCTTCAGTATTTATTTTTGGGTGTCCTTTAGCATCACTCTCAGTTTTTCCTCTACTTCTCTAACTTGATTCTCAAAATCATTTTTGAGCTCTTCCATGGCCTGGGACCAATTCATATTTTTCTTGGAGGCTTTGGATGTAGGGGCTTTGACTTTGTTATCTTCTTCTGGTTGTATATTTTGGTCTTCTTTTTCTGACTCTTTTTGCCCTGCTTGCTCATGATCCCAGCCAATTACTTGAGTTTTAAACTCTTTGTTAAGGTACGAATCTGCTTCCAATGTGGAGAATGTACTGTCCCAAGCTTCGGGGGTTTGTACAGCTGTTTTCAGAGATACTTGTAGGGACCTGTAAATTTTCAGTTCTTCCAAGGTGGTGTGATAAGGGGCAAGGTGTTTACTCCTTTCCTGGCCTGCGACTACAAGTACTCTTTTCTGTCCTGTAACTGTGAGGAGGGGCCTTTCTCTGCAATCACTACAAGCTCCACCAAGCCAGCGCTCCTCCTCACCCCAGCACCGCTGCCCAGAACTGTGGCCCAGATCCACATATGGGCAAAGGAAGAGATTCCTGCCTCAGCACTGGCAAAGAGATCCCTGCAGTCCCTCTGTGATCAGCCACGGGATTCCCCCTCAGTCTGTGGGCCAGAAGCTCAGGAAGCAGCTGCCCCCCCAAGGGCCGCACTCTTGGGGAATGGAGCTGAAACCCTGCCTTCCTTTCTCAGGCACTGACAGAAACAGACCTTTCCCACTGACCTTCTAATTTGTCTTTGGCATTGGTGAATTGAGGAATCTGGAAACCTCCACAGCTGCCTGAGATTCAGTCCTTTGAGGCCTGCTCCAGGTTTGCTGCAGCCTGCATGCCCACACTGTGGCCTGTGCACCCACGCTGCACTGCGCTGCGCTCCCAGCCTGGCGCGACACACCATTCTGATCAATCATCCATGTTGTCTTGGGCTGGAAATTTGTTTCATTCTGTCTTTTTGTGGGTTCTGCTGCTTCAGAATTTGTTTAGAGCCATTTTTTTTGAGTATTTGGAGGGGTTTGAAGGAGAGCTCAAGCAAGTCACTGCTTTCACTCTGCCATCTTGGCTCTGCCCCCCCATTCTCATTTTTAAGGAAGTATTTTCTTCACTAATTTTTTGGACTTCCTTTTCCATTTGGCCAATTTTTATGTTTAGGGAATTTTTCTCCTCATTGGCTTTTTGGACCTCTTTTGCCATTTGGTTTAGGCTGTTTTTCAAAGTGTTATTTTCTTCAGTATTTTGGAGGGTAGAAATCCTTTCTATAGCAATAAGGTAACAAATACATTTAATGTGTAGAACTAGGTAAAGAGAAGACAAAAAATATTCCTATTTGCTGATAATATGATGGACTACTTAGAAAACACTAGTGAATAAAAAAAGTTTTGAATTTAGATAATAGATTTATAAAGTTTTCAGACTAAAAAACAAGCTCTAAAATATATGTATGTGTAAATATATACATATATATACATATATATGTATATTTGTGCATGTATATGTACATGTGAATACATATATACATGTATACCTGTGCATGTATGTCTGTATATTTGTATACATATACGCCAGGGGTGGGGAAGCTGAAGCCTCAAGGCCACATGTGGCCCTCTAGGTCCTGAAGTAAAGCCTTTTGACTGAGTCAAAACTTCACAGAACAAATTCTTTTATGGATGTTAGATTTAGACCATCACCTTATATGAGATTCAACAATACATATTAAATTGATTTTGATTATTTTAATATTAAAGATCACACTGTTAAAAATAGACTAGAAACAAATGATATTCCTGTAACAGCTATGTGAGAGGGATAATCACAGAATGCAAAATTAAATGAATTAAAATTATGATTACATAAGGCTGAAATGCTTCTACAGAAATACAATTAGTAGACCCAATATCAGAGAAAAAATGCCATGATAAAAAAAAGTATCAAATTTTCCTGATGCAGGTGCAAGGTGGCCAAAATATATCTATATCTGTCTATGCCATCTATATCCACATAGATAGGCATATGCATGTATACAAATGTATACATATTAATATGTGTATATGGTGATATATTCATGTAAATATGTGTATATATACACCTATAAAAATCTCTCAAAAGAATTGCATATTATTAACAACCCTATGCAAATATGCTCAAAATCATTAATAATAAGAATTACAAATACCCTGAAAGTTTCACCTCATACCATCCAAATTTGCAGGGATGAAAAATGGTGATAATAGTCAACAATGGAAGTGTCATTGGAAAAGGAAAAGCATGAATGCAAAGATAGATGCGGTAGTAGATTGTTGTTTTGGATTAATATAACCATTTTGAAAAGCAAATTGCCATTTAAATGAAGTGACTAAAATATCTATATTTTTGATACAGAAATTCCTTTAATAGGTCCAGTGGAAACCATTGATAAGAAGAAAGTCCCTGTGTCCATAAAATATATAAACTAAAATTATTTTGTGAGAGAATAGAATTGGAAAAAAGATTAGATATCCACTTATTAAATGATGGCCAAATAGATAATGGTACATGAATGTAATAGCATATTGATGTATTTTTAAAGATTTCAAATGGGATATATACAGAAAAGCATTCAAATATCTCCATGAACTGTTGTAAAGTGATATAAGCCACATCAGGGAAACAATATACACAATAACCATAGTAATGTAATGGAAAGGACAACCACCAAAATGCCAAAGTACATATTGTAAAATTATAAGGAACAATCATAGTTCTCTATCTCATCCTTTGGCAGAATTGGTACATCTACAGGTATTATATTTTGTACATATTTAAAAAACTTTTTTGACTATTTTCCTCTGTTTTTGTTCTTAAAAATACTATTTCTTACATGGAATGGGACTCTAGAAGAGAAGGGAGTGGAATACTAGGGATTATTGTGGTAATATAAAGTGAAAAATAAGATGTATATATTTTAAGAACAGGGGAACAGATATTTAGCTGAAATGGACTACAGCAGTTTAACAAGAAAAACAACTTTTACAGGAATGTTATAAATTATTGAGGACCTATGTGAATTGAAAAGTAGGAGACTTATTGTATAATGAGAATGAAAATGACTGTGTGGCCTAAATAGCCCAGTGGTCCCCCCAGTAGAATAAAAGAGTTCAAGATGAAGGCATTTTGAGCTTTGAAACAACATTTAATAAAACATATATGTAAAGATATGATTAAAAACTTCACAGGATAAGAGTATATGGGGAAGTTGTGGCCTGTAGTGTGCTTTATTATACTATATTAATGAGAGCCCACAGAAATGAAATCACAGAAAAGTCACCAAGTTGCAAATAATGATAACAATAACAAAAGCATTAAGTAGTAGCCAATCTAATGGGAATGTTCTAAACCAAGGGAAACCAATAAAGACAGGAACTGCAAGAGCACAAAAAGTTTTGCTTCCTTTTTAAAAAAAAATAAATTAAAGCTTCTTTATTCAATTCAACAAGGCTTTATTAACTACTATAATTGTGAGCACTATATGTCCACTGTGAAGAATGCAAAACAAGATTATAACATGCTCTTTTCCTTAGAGAAATTTTAAATTTCAATTAAAGTCTAAAATATAGTCATTAAATATCAAATTAAGACAAATAATTGTTGGTCAGTGACCAGGGATGGAGCCAAGATGGTGGAGAGAAAGCAGTGACTTGCTTGAGCTCTCACTCAAACTTCCCCAAATATCTGTGAAAAATTGGCTCTAAACAAATTCTAAAGCAGCAGAATCCACAAAAAGACTGAGTGAAGCAAATTTCCAATACAAGACAGCCTGGATGGTTGATCAGAAAGGTATATGTACAACACAAGTAGAAGAGTGCAGTTTGGCCTGGGCACACAGGCTGCAGCAAATCTGGAGAAGGCCTCAGAAGACTGAATTGTGGGCAGCTGTGGCAGATTCCAGACTTCTCAACCCAGAAATGCCAAAGATAACCTAGAAGGTCAGTGGGAAAAGTCTGTTTCTGCGGTGAGAGAGGAGCTAGGTCTCAGCCTCAGTTCCCGAGAGTGCAGCCCCGAGGTGGTGGCTATGTCCTGAGCTGCTAGCCAATAGACTCAGGGGAAATCTGGTGGCTGATCAGAGAGGGACTGCAGGGATCTCTTTGCCAGTGGTGAGGTAAGAAGCTCTTGCTTTGCCTGTGCTTGGATCTGGGTCGCATTTCTGGGTGGCAATCCTGGGGCAAGGAGGAGTGCTAGTGTGGTGGAGCTTGTAGTGGCTGGGGAGGGGAAATTCTCTTCATAGTTCCAAGAGAGCAAAGACTTCTTGGGGTCACTCACAGACCACAGCACAGGCCAGGAAAGAAGTAAACACCTCGCCCCTTATCATACCACCTTGGAAGAACAGAAAATTTACAGGTCTCTAGAAGTCTCTCTGAAAACATCTATACAAACCCCTGAAGCTTGGGACAGTACATTCTCCACATTGTAAGCAAACTCTTACCTTAACAAAGAGATAAAAACTCAAGTAATTGGCTGGGATCATGAGCAAACCTCACAAAAAGAGTCAGACATATTATCTTACTTTGGTGACAAGATCAAAACATACAATCAGAAGAAGACAGCAAAGTCAAACCTCCTACATCTAAAGTCTCCAAGAAAAATATGAATCAGTCCCAGGCCATGGAAGAGCTAACAAAGGGATTTTGAGAAGGAAGTAAGAGAAGCAGAGGAAAAACTGGGAAGGGAAATGAGAGTGATGCAAGAAAATCATGAAAAACAAGTCAACAGCTTGCTAAAGGAGATGCAAAAAAAAAATACTGAAGAAAATAACACCTCAAAAAAATAGCCTAACCGAAATGGCAAAAGAGGTCCAAAAAGCCAATGAGAAGAATGCCCTAAAAAGCAAAATTGGCCAAATGGAAAAGGAAGTCCAAAATTTTACTGAAGAAAATACTTCCTTAAAAATTAGAATACAGCGATTGGAAGCCAGTGACTCAATGATAAATCAAGACACTGTAAAACAAATCCAAAAGAATGAAAAATGAGAAAACAATGTGAAATATCTCACTGGAAAAAACAACTGACCTGGAAAATAGATCCAGGAGAGATAATTTTAAAATTATTGGACTGTCTGAAAGCCATGTTGAAACAAAGAGCCTAGACATCATCTTTCAAGAAATTTTTGAGGAAAACTGGCCTGATATTTTAGAACCACAGGGCAAAATATAAATTGAAAGAATCCACTGATCCCCTCCTGAAAGAGATCCCGAAAGGAAAACTCCTAGGAATATCATAGCCAATTCCAGAGTTCCCAGGTCAAGGAGAAAATATTACAAGCAGCCAGAAAGAAATAATTCAAGTATTGTGGAAACACAATCAGGATAACATAAGATTTGGCAGCTTCTACATTAAAGCACTGCAGGGCATGGAATATAATATTCCAGAGAGCAAAGGAGATAGGATTACAACCAAGAATCACCTACCCAGCAAACCACGTACAACACTTCAGCAGAAAAAAATTGTCATTCAGGGAAATAGAGGACTTTCAAGCATTCTTGATGAAAATACCAGAGCTGAATAGAAGATTTAAATTTCGAATATAAGACTGAAGTGGAACATGAAGAGGTAAACAGGAAAGAGAATTCATAAGAGACTTATTAAAGTTGAACTGTTTAAATTCCTGCATGAAAAGATGATATTCATAGCTCATGAGACCTTTGTCAGTATTTGGGTAGTTGGATGGAAAAAATTATATGTATATGTATGAGACAGAGAGAGAGAGAGAGAGAGAGAGAGAGAGAGAGAGAGAGAGAGAGAGAGAGAGAGAGAGAGAGAGAAGGCACAAGCTGAGTTGAAGATGAAGGGGTCATATCTGGGGAATAAAATTAAGAGATGAGAGAGGATTATGCTAGGAGAAGGAGAAAGGAAGAGTTAGAATGGGGTAAATTATCTCACAAAAAAAAAACAGAAGGGAAAGGCTCTTACACTGGTGGAGAAATGGAGGAAGGTGAGAGGAAATGAATGAATCTTATTCTCATAGTATTTGGCTTAAGGAGGGAATAACACACACACTAAATGGGGTATGGAAATCTGTCTTACCCCACAAGAAAATGGGGGGGGAAGAAGGGGACAGGAGAGCAGGGGGATTATAGAGAGGAGGGTAGATTGGGAATGGGGGTAGTCAGAAGCAAATACTTCTGAGGAGTGACAGGGTCAAAAGAAAGAATAGAATAAATGGGGGGCCAGGATAGGATTAAGGAAAATAGAGTTAGCATTTCACAAAGTGTCTACTATGGAAGTGTTTTGCATAAGTGCACATGTATAACCTCTATTAAGTTGCTTGCCTTTTCAATGAGGGTGGGTGAGGAGGGAGGATGGGAGAAAATTTGGAACCCAAAGTTTTAAAAGCACATGTTTTAAAAAAATGTTTTCACATGCTAGTGGGAAATAAGAAATACAGGAAATGGGGTACAGAAATCTATCCTTCCCTACAGGAAAAAGAAGGGGAAGGAGATAAGAGAATGGGGGGAGAGATAGAAGAGAGGGCAGAGTCAGGGAAGGGGTATTCAGAATGCATGCCATCTTGGGGTGAGGGGGAGGAACAGGATGGGATGAAAATTTGGATCTCAAAATCTTGTAGAAGTAAATATTGAAAACCAAAAATAAATAAATTTATAACAGTCATTGACCTAAAAAATTTAAAAAAAAGGAAAAAAAGAATTGTCAAAATGCTAGGTAATAGATGATGAAGTGAGAAATTTTTGGCTGTAGGTTTATACATTTGTAGGATGGATAAAATGAAGTTGACCTAAATGGAACACAAGACTCATGGAACTTTGAAGTCGAAGAAAGTTTTGGACCTAATTTAGACCAACAATTCTTTTAGAATTCTAGAATGAGAAAATTGAGATGTGGGGAGTATACATCTTATTTCCAAGTTAAGACAGTTAGAAAAGAACCCAGTTATCCTGTCTGCTAGTACCATTCATTCAATATATATTTATTAATCACAGGCTAGGTAATTTACTAAATCTTTTAGTTGATTTTCCTCTTCTCACATATATGGGCTGTAAGATGCTAAGTAAGTAAATTACCTTCTCAGGGCTATAGTCAACTAAATCTGTAATTTGCAAAAAATGTATTTTATTTGCCTTCAAGGAGTTTATAGCCCCATATCTGAAAAAGAAAAACAGTCTGAGGAGATGATTCTGTCACTTGCGTATGTGTATGTGCATGTAGAATGGAAATCAAGGCAGAGACTCTGGAGGCTGATATTCTTGAGGAAAATGCATTGGAATTACCTGGCAACTTCTTTTTTTGTCTATTTTGTTTACTTTAATATTTTCAATGAATTCTGTGCAGTTTTTTATTAAGCACACCCTCATTTATTATAGGGTCATATTTCTCTGTGTTAGATGAGAATTCTTATAAGGCCCAGGTTATACATTTGATGATATGTTTTATGGCCATAGCAGTGGTCCTGCACTTAGATTCTGTGAACTTAATATTCAAATAGATACATAGATGATAGACACATAGATAGATAGATAGATAGATAGATAGATAGATTGCAATAAGATTGATTTCCTTTGTCATGCTATATAATTTATTTTATTAATTTAAAGTACTTTTTGAAAAGAGTTTATCAGCTTTCCCCAGACTGCCAAAGAGGTCAATGACAACCAAAAGTTAAAGAAACCTGCCATAAAGGATGTCATTATACAATGGTAATTGCTGCTTTAAAAATGAAAGTCATTTGATAGGAACATGTCTATTGAGACAAGGTCTTGTATATAGTCTTCCATTAAAAAAACAAATTTTTCAGGGTGGCAAGATCAACTCAAAGTTCTTATCCTACAGATGGTGAGCTAGGATTTCCTTCTTTAGAAATCAAGGATAGTATACACTTAAAAAACTTTATGATGCAGTAGGCTCGTCTGGATCATGAACTGCATCCACCAAGTTTTTATCCAGATCTTCTAAATGTGACTCAGCAGAAGAAAAACATTACGGAGGAGCAGCTAGACTAATAAATACTCTGTACAACTTGTATGCAGTAAAACTTCAAGATTAGATACATGAGAAAAGGAAGTAATAAGAGCTGACATGTAACCACAAGCATCAGAATGGGTAGAGGCCTTCCACCAGTGTGGAAACATACATATAATGACCTGGAGCGCTAGAAAGGCATGCTAGGTTGAATGATATTGTCAAATCCCATCGAGAACAGTATGCAAGAGTCACACCAGCATGCTTATTCCACAAAGGAACAACATCTGGTAACACTAGATTATTTCTCCTACACATTTGTTTTCCTTGCCTCTATGCCAACTTTCTTGGCCATAAACTACTACAATCTCCTCAGATTTCCTTCTCCATTGCAGCAGTTTTATTTGGCTTTCCAAAGAAATGCTGGTTTGACCTGCTTTTTTCATTTTTTTTTTTTCTTGTTGTCCCCAGATCAATGCTTAGGCCAAACCATAAATATCTCAGCCCCAGTGCTGGATCTAATTACCATTAAAAGAATGCCACTCTGATACCACACAGATGTGTGTTTGTATGCATATACAAATAAATGCACACACAAACACATTCACATACATATATATGTATACATACTCATTTACTTTTATTTACACATATATTTGGCAGCTGAACATACACTAATAATTATTTTCTGGCAGCTGAGAAGCAATCATTTAATAAAATGAAACCCCCAAGTGATCTTTCAGAAGGAAACTTTAGAACAGTTATTTTCCTTAACCTCTCCCTTTTCTTATTATCTTGGTCTTGACCTTTCTGAGGTAAGACTTTAGGGAAAGTACGCTCTTTATTTCTCCTTCTCAAACACTCCAGAAATGAATCCTTTGCTTTCCAGGTTGATGCGTTCCCCACTTGACCAGCTGTAATGGATTTTTATTCACCTGCAACCAATGACCTGTTAAGCTAAGCACACATTACTGTTCACTGCAGGGCGCCTCTCCATTGCTAAGAAGACTAATAAGGAAGCAATTCAGTTCTCCTCTACTAATGCTGTCATTGGGATTTTATTTTTTTTTTGAAGCAAACCTCAGTCAATAATTTTGAGGCCTTATTGCTACTCATTTTGAACTTTTTGCCTGCTGAGATAATCTAATTTCACTGCAGGCCATCCTGAAAGGGACTAAATGTAGTTGGTGTGATCCACGAATGCAGGTATGGAGTGTAACTCTTACATGAGCCTTCGAGACATAACTATCTTGAAGGGCTCCATTTCCCCTGACCCAGTTACATGAAAAGACAGGCTCTTAGGGTCTTTCCCACCCCTTCCCTCTCTTACTCTGCAGCCTGTTTTCTTTTTCCTCTTTTTTTTAAGCTGGGAACAACAATGAAGGATGATTGAAGAGCAAAGACCCACAGACTCTTCAATTTTCCAAATTGCTTTAATTTGATGAAGAAGGAATGCTATGTTTTGTTAAATTATATTATGATAAAGAGGAGCTGGTCGGTTCTCAGCATGAATCTGAAAGCAAATTATTTCCACACAAAAGGACGATGTATTTAACCAGACAAGTAATTATGTTGTGGTGCTACTGTCTCCCCTGCCTCAGATTAGAAAAAGAATTCAATGATCACTCCATTAGATCAAAAAATAATTTTAGTGATACATTCAAATTGAATTCATTTATTCCTAAGCATGTTCTAATGCATTTTTGGATTAACCTTCATGCATTTTGCTGATTGAAATCTTTAGTCAATGCTTTTACTCAAAAATCTACTTAAACTTGCCACACTTTTTATTTTCAGTTAACATATTCTGCAATATTGATTTTTTTGTATTATATTATAAATCATATTTAATTTTCGGTTTTAGATAATTGGTTTGCTCATGTAGTTTAACTAAATTAATTTATTGCAAAAAATTAAAACACCTGGCTTTTTCAGGACAATTTCATTGCTTAATATTGATTTTCATGTAATTTATATCACATACATATAATGCCATCTATCTATCTGTCTATCTATCTATCTATCTATCTATCTATCCACACATGATGCTATGAATTATATATTAATGTTGTAAGCAATAAATATATAATGTATTTATGTGTATGTATGTATATATTTATACACATACACACAATCTTCTTAAGCAAAAGCCAACTATGTTACAATATTATGATGTTATATTTACAGAAGTCATAGAATACCAGGGTCTGGAACATGACTTCCTAAACTCTCACCATCTTGATTACTGTTTTCTGAATTTATATATAATATAATATAAGTTCTAAAACATGATTCCTTGAACTATGTACAGTAGTCCAAGGTCTGAAGCAAACAGGATAAGTTTCAAAAAATACCATCACTTGACCTCCCAACCCAGTGCAAATGATATTATTTCTATGCAATGAATGTGTATGTGTGTACACATGTATGCAACATACACATATTTGTATAAGCACATGCGTGTTTGTGTTTATGCAATAAATACCCAGATGTATTACATATCTGCACACACATACAATAATCAGCTACATTGTGAATGCACAAATGCATATGCACATTGCCTGAAAGTTTGCATGTATTATGTTTGTCTGTATGTGTATGTGCTTATATATGCATATACACATATGTACATGCATATATGTATGTGTATATACATATAAATGCATGTATGCATATAGGCATACACAATACATACATGCATTCAATCAGACACATATGCATGTACACAATATAGTATATGTGTATATTTTTATATATTGGTGAGCTAACTCATTTAGGTAGCCATCTAACCACTTAAGCATAACTATGAAGAAATACAATTTCTGTCCACGTTGGCTTTATTGCAGAGATACATCAGATGTAGTGTTTCATGGTTCAATACAATTAGTGAAATATGGCTACTATGAATAGAAACATTTGAAGAAATTTATCATGTATCTTTGTTAACAGATATTTACCATATTTACGAAGTCCAATGAAAATGGTGATGCAGCAAGGAGAATGTGACATGAATAGCAAAGCATCACCATAAAGAATATTGTCTTGAGTGTGGCAAATCATCATTTCACTGATATTTCTGTTGTCCCATTTGAAGTGGGGAAAGTCAGTGCAGATTCTGTACTGACTCCTGGAATTGAAAGCACCACCATAACCTATGTTATTACCATGTATCTAGGTTTTTGAACTTGATCAATAAAATCTGACTTCATTTGGCATGGCTTTGACCATATCATCTTTTCCTAGGAAGCTTTTTCTTTTGTTCATTATTGATTTGCATAATCATCAGCAAATGCTGTTCCAATTCCATGAAGGGGCTAGGAATCATACTATTTTAACATCTATTCCTTTCCTGATATGATGTTTTTCTTTGCTGAAATTAGACACCTGTATCAGTTATTTCAATAAAATTCTATTATCCCAGAATTTTTATACATAGTAATCTATCTTCAAATTTCACTACTCCTTCCTTACAGCTATGTGATTTCTCTCCTCCCAGAACACTGATTATTAATTTAGAAAAGAATATAGTTGTTGCTTGGTTTAGTACATATTCATTCTATACAATTTCATTTCTCTTTTTATTCATCTTTTGTTGACTTTCTGTCTCACTTTTTTCAGTGATCACTCCAAATATTTTTCTAATTGCTTCATATCATGAACTCTGCTGATGTCACCCTTGGTTTCAGCAGATAGATGAAGGCTCTTTGTCATAAGCCCCTTCAACATCTTTCTTAAACATGCCAATTTTTCCTTTGATCTTGTTACTTTTTGAGATGCCATGCTATTTCTCACCTTCAACTTCCTCTCAAAAATAGGCTAAACCTTATGACTCACCCTCCTCACCCACTGACAATCTGGCTCATGCCCTCATGATTCTACTGAAACCCCTTTGAAGGTCATTCGTGACATCTCAAACTATGGTGGCAACTGATAACAAAGATTACTTTTCCCTCAATCAACCTTTTTTTGAAATGCATTTAAGAAGATGGTCTCTAAGTTTTCTTCAAGTACTCTAAAAACCTTCTCAGTATATTTAACTTCCTATTGCCTCAATAATAATCACTTTTATATCATTTGTAGGAGCTGATTTTGATTATTATAAACTACCTCTTGCATTGAAATTACTTCTATTTGACAATGAGAGGTGGTTCTGTCAAGGTCAAGGGTGAAACTTTGAATTTTTCAGTTCAGTGACAGGGACAGTCAATATATTTTCGCGCCCCATATTATGGAGATACTACAGAACTGACTTTCATACATTGATGAGGGAGAATGGACTCTGTCATCTTTTAAAATTAATTAAAACAGTCAATGGCTGACTCTTGATGAGTATTTCTTTGACTCCAAATTTCTACCACCCTCCCAGTCAAACAGAGAGCTTGAAATGCTGCAATTCATTTAGAAAGGCTGGATAAAATTGTATCCATTGAGTTCGATTTATACAAAAAGAGAATTTTGCATTCATTGAGCTAACCACTTTCTGAAGTAGGCTGTTTTATTTGAATCTAATGCCATTCCACCTCCTCATTCTTTTGTCCTGGACGAGGCAATTATAAGCACAGATTGCTACATGGGATTGGAGCACCAGGGAAACCGTTAACACCTAGCCACTCTGGCAAAAGATCACACTAAACAGCTTATTAAGATTCAGGCATCAGCTCTGATGACTAACACGAAGCAAAGGCCGGGATTTACTTCCAACTCATTTAATTACAGAAATCAATGAATTCTTGGAGTTGTGCCAGGCAAGAGGGAATGAACCTAGTCTGACCGACATTTCATTTCAGATATCAAGATAACACAAGCAATCGTGACTGACTGGAGAAACCATTCCAGTATGCAGTCCCAGAAAATTTTAAATGGAAGCTAAAAAATGGAGATTTACTGAGAATGGGTGAATGGGAGGATTTTGTAATGTTATTAAAATATATGAAAAGATGCCTTCAATAATGCATCAGTAAATGAATAAATTTTTATTTTCACCCTTACTATATGTAAGGTATTTTGAGAGGTGCTGAGGGTCACTTCAAGAATAACATTAGAGAATATTTGAACTTACAAAGAATGAGACCCCTCATTTTTCAAATGATGAAATTGAGTCCAAAAGATATTACTGGATTTGTCTAAATATGGTTCATATCTGTAAAACGAAATATTTGAAAACCACATAAATATGTTGTATGTATATATATATGTATATATATATATGTATATATATACACACATATACATACATATACATATACACATATGTATATACACACAAATATGTACACATACAAAGCCAATGAAATAACACTGACCTATAAGCAACAAACTTGCTATTTTTTTCTAAATTTTAATATTTCACTTTTGTTGTGTTGATGATTCTTATTAGTCACTATGCTGAAATTCCTTTTTCCTGGCTGTCTCTCCACAACACCCTGCCACTAACACCTCAGAAACATCCCACTCTGATAAAGTGCAAAATGTATACTTCAAGAGAATGGGGGTGCTAGGCAGATGCAGGTTGGGAAAAGGATGAATTGCCAATTTGCCCCTCCTTTGATAGCCCACATATATAACAGTGGTGAAACAGATGGTACTTTCCTGGCCTCCTTATTTCTCCCATCCCTTCTACAGTATCATAGCTTCCTCCTACAGTCCTCTGCCACCTTCATCTCAACATCTCAACCAGACTTGGCAGACATTTCAACAATGGGAACAAGGTAAACGAATCTCCTCTCTTCCCACCCTGCATATTTCTGTTCCTCCATTCCCAAGTGTGGGATGAGATGCAGGCTGTCTGGGGAGTCTAAGCTAAGGGTGCCAATTTTCCTCCACATCAGAATTCAATAAATCTTCCCTACTACTTGTTGTGGAGACTGAAAGTACTCAGATCCCGAAATTTTGAGAAACATTTCATGGTTGTCAAACAGGGCAACTTGATGGGTTAATCTTATCTATCTCCTCCCACACTATTTTCACTCACCTAAAAAACTTCAAAGTTCCATCACACCATGACATTTTATACCCTTGCTTTATTTTCCTGTTTCATTTTTTTTCTGTTTTTTAATAAAGAAATGTTCTGTGTTCAGATCAATATGATCATTTGGAATTATATGTTCAGTCTGATTTCTTTGATGGCCAGATCAGAGTTTTGGATTCTTAAAGCAGGACATTTTCAACAGCACCACTGTGGTCCTATAACATAATTTATAAACTACTTTGATGATGCAAAAATGGTAGAAGTAAGAGAAAGGGAATTTTAGATTACCTTCTATTCTTGTTAACTATTGTCCTTTTTTCATCTGCCCTTCATAGTTAATCTCCTCAAGAAAAAAGCAAACAAACAAACAAACAAAAAAAAACCAATGCATTGCATAATAGGTGCCTCCACTTTCTCTCCTCTAACTCTCTTCTTAAACACTTACAATCTGGCTTTTGTCCTTATCATTCTATTGAAATCATTCTCTCCAAAGGTACTACTTAGTTATGGAATCTGATGGTCTTTTCTCAATCCTTTCTCCTTGATCTATCTGTAGCTTTTGACACTATTGATCACTCTCTTCTCCTTGATCCTTTCTTCTCCCTAGGTTTTGGGGCACCACTCTCTCTTCATTTTCTTCTTACCTATCTAACCAGTCCTTTTCTGTCTCCTTTCCTTGTTCCTCTTCCAGATCATGCCCAGTAAACATAAGTATAACTTGGGGTTCTGTCCTGGATCCTCTTCTACTTTATTTTGTGATCTCATGAGCTCCAATAGATAACATCTCTCAGCTGATGATTCTTAAGTCTACCTATGATTCTCCAGTCTCTCTGATGACCTCTACTCTTGCATCTCCTAGTACCATTCAGATATCACAAACTGGAAGTATGGTTGGCAACTTAAACTCAATATTTCAAAACAGAATGCATCATCTTTCCCACTTAAACCTCTCCCTCCTAAATTTCCTATTACTATGAAAAGTGACATCATCCTTCAGGTTCTCTATCTTCACACCTTAGGTATTATTCGGTATTCCTCAATATCTCTCAACCTTCATATCTGATTTATTTCTGAAACCTGTTGATTTTACCTCTGCAACATCTCTCAGTTATGCCCCCTCTTTTCCTCTGACACTGTTATCCATTTAGTGTGGCCCTTATCATCTCACTCCTGGATTGCTGCAATAGCCTCTTGGTGCATCTGCCTGCCTCAAGTGTCTCCCTGCTCCAATCCAACTTCTTGTTAGCCACTAAAGTGATTTTCTAAAGCACTAGTATGATGCTGTTACTTTCCTTATTCAATAAACTTTAATGGCTCCCTATTGCATCCAGGAGCAAATATAAAATGCTCTGTTTAGTGTTCAAAATGCTTCATAACCTAGCTCCCTTGTACCATTCCAGTATTTTTATAACTTAACTACCAGACATGTACTCTTTGATCCAGTGACATTGACCTTTTGGCTGTTCCACAAAGAAGATGCTCCACTCCTCAGAGTTTCAGATAAAACTCACTAGATTACATTATCTTAACTGTCATTCTCCTGAAGATAATTGAGACATTGACTGACAGTTTCCTCTAACAAATAAGAATTTATCTCAGAATATATTCATAGCAATCACAGAATATGAAATTTTAAAAAAATTTAAAGTTCATATAGATCAATCTTCTTTTATACTTATTTATTTATTATTTTATTTCCCCCACTTACATATGAAAACAATTTTAAACAATTTTTTTTTAAATTTTGAGTTCCAAATAATTGCCCTCCTTCTCTCCTCTTGACCTTTATTTAGAGTCAAGCAATATGGTGCAAGGCACACGTGTGCAGTCATGCAAAACAAATTTTCCTATTAGTAATGTGAAAGAAACCACAGAATCCCACCTCCCCCCAAAACAAGAAAAAAACAAATTGGATAAAACCAAGATGGCGGAGTAAAAGAAGTGACTTACTTGAGCTGTACCACAAACCCCTCCAAATACCTATAAAAATGTCTCTGAATAAATTCTAAATCAGCAGAACCCACAAAAAGACAGAGTGAAATGTATTTACAGCCCAAGACAGCCTGGATGGTGGATCTGAATGGTAGATCGCACCAAGCCCAGTTCAGCATGGGTGCTCATACAAGGCAGATGTCAGCAACCTTAGGGCAGGCCTCAGAGGACTGAATTGTGGGCAGCTGTGGCAGTTTCCAGACTTCTCAACTCACAAATGCCAGAGACAACTTAGAAGGTCAGTGAGAAAAGTTTGTGTCTGTGGTGAGTGACAGAAGCATAGTCTAAGCCCTAGGCTCCTATCAAGGCCTGAGAGTGGCAGCTGCTTCCAGAGCTTCTGGGCCATAGACTTAGGGAGAATCAAGTGGCTGATCAGAGAGGGATTGCAGGGATCTTTCTGTTGGTGCAGGATTGTCTTGTTTTGCCCATGTTTGAATCTGGATCATAGTTCTGGGTGGTGGTCCTGGGACAAGGAGGAGTGCTGGCATGGTCAAGCTTGTAGTCGCAATGAAGAGAAAATCCTTCTCTCAGTTCCAAGACAGAAAATAGTGCCTCTGGTCACTCATAGAACAGAGTACAGACCAGGAAAGGAGTAAACACCTAGCCCTTGATCATAGTGCCTTGAGGTTAGGGAGAAATATGATCTTGGAGGTGGGCTCCGAGTACAAGCACCCAAGCACCACATCAGCACATCAGACATATTTTAATTTGCATTTCCCTAAAAAATAGTGATTTAAAGCATTTTTTTCATATAATTATAGATAGTTTTTATTACTTCATCTGTTAACTTACTGTCATATCTTTTGACCATTTATCAATTGAGGAATGACTTGTGTTCTTATACATTTGATTCACTTCTCTATATATTTGAGAAATCAGTTCCTTATCAAAGAAACTTGCTATAAAATATTCTTCACAATTGTGATTGCTAACTGTGAATTACCTTTCATCCTCTTTTATCCCTGTTTATCCTTTCTTTCTCTCCTTTTACCCTGTCCATACTCAAAAGTATTTCATCTGACTACCACCCTTCCCAATCCACCTTTCCTTCTTCTTCAGCACCCTCTTTTCTTATCCACTTCCACTCCTGTTTTTCTATAGAGTATAGAAATCTCTAGATTTCTATACTCAAATAAGTGTTATTCCCTTTGTAAGCCAATTCTGATGATAGTAAGACTCACCTTATTTTTATTGTCATTATAAAGGCTCTTTAACACCTCTTTCATCTGCAATTCTGATTCTTAATAAGAAATGAAGGGACTAATGTCTTCTTGAAAAAAAAAATAGATCTGAGAGAGAAAGAACCCCAGGGTTGCTGGCCAAAACAGAAATAATTGCTATTTACATTCATTCTGAGCCATTCAGACTCAGACCTGACAATGACCACAAAGGGCTTGGCCTGGGACCTATTATTGGCCAATCAAGAAGAGACAGAGTGATTTGGGATTAAGGCTGGTCTTTCACATAAAAGAAAAAAAAACATTTCAGAGATTAAAAATTTACATTTCCTTTGTGCACAGCACCTGCAGGTAAGGGTGTGATCCCCTATGTGGACAGAAGGAAAGAAAAGAAGAAAGAAAGCTGTGTTGCCCAACTGGCCAGTTCCAACTTGGTCCCCAGTGGGCAGTTCTTTTTCTACTCACAGAAGTTGCTGTTTGTCCTTTCTTCTTGAAGAGGGCAATGACATTATGAAGGTGCTGCCATGGAACTGCCACTTGGGCAACACAGCTTTCTTTGAACAGAGAAGTGGCATGACCAATTCTATGCACAATAAATATATTCTAGAGATACTATCAAGAACTGGAGTTAGGAGAATGCTCAAGTGCTTAAATACACTTCATTTATGATGTTCAGAGGAAGGAAGTTTGATAACTCCAGAGACAATGACATAGAATCACAAAAATTAGGAGAGCAAGAGGTATGAATTTGCTAGCCCTATGTCTCATAAGTATTCAAGACATGCCTTTTTTTATTTATAATCTCTTTGGTTTGATGATGATGATGAAGAGTGGTATTGGTTGAGGGATTTCAATCAATTTGCTCAATAAATATACATTTAATAAATACCTACTATGTACCAAGGACTGTGCTAAGCTAAGAGGACTAAAAAAAAAAAGAGAGAAAATACAGTCCTAGCCCTCAAGAATTTTACAATCTAATGTGTGGAGTGGAGGGGGTACAACATGCAAACAAATATATACAGAGCAAGTTAAATATAGGATAAATACATTATATTACACAATACAACATATTATATAAACACAGATAATTAACAGAGATAAGGCATTGAAATTAAGCAGGTTTGGGGAAGGCTTCCTGTAGAAGTTGGATTTTTAGTTGAGATCCAAAGGAATCAGGGAGGTCAATAGTCAGAGCAGAGCAGGGACAGCATTCTAGAAATGTGGGAATATCCAGAAAAAATGCCTGGTAATAAGAGATTTACTGTATTCTTTGTGGAACAAACAAGAGCCCAGTGTCACTAGACAGAAGAATAAGTGTCTGGGAGTAAACTGTAAGAAGACTGGAAAGGTAGGAAGGAGCTAGGTTATGGAGGGCATTGAATTCTAAACAAAACATTTTGTATTTGATCATGGAACTATAAGAAGACACTGGAGTTTACTGAGTAGTGAAAGTGACATTCATTATTGGCTCTATATTTTAGGAAAATCACTTCAGTGGCCAAATGGAGGGTGGCTTGGAGCTGGGAGAGAGTTGAGGCAGACATACACACTAGCATATTACTGCAAATGCTTGACTTGTAGTGATGAGGGACTTCACTGGAGTGGTGCCAATGTCAGAAGAGAAAAGTAGCTTATTTGTGAGATGTTGGAGAGGTAAAATTGGCAGGCCTTGGCAATAACTTAGATATTAGGAGCAGAGGAAGTTAACAGATATTGAGGAATCTAGGATGATTAACAGTTATCAGTCTGAGGGACTGGGAGGATGGCGTTGCCCTCAGTACTAATAAGGAAGTTGCAGGGGGGGGGAGGTTTGAGAGGGAAAGATAATGAATTCTGTCTTGGAAATATTAAGTTTAAAATCTCTAGTGGATATCTAGCTTGAGTTATCTGAAAGGCACTTTGAGATATAAGATTAGAGCAAAGTGTAGAGACTGGGGCAAGGTAGGTACACTTGAAAATTATCAACAAACTTTATCCCAAAGAAGTCATGCAAATGGGAAAAAGACCTACATGTATAAAAATATTTATAGCAGCTCTTTTTGTTGTGGCAAAGAATTGAAAATTGAGAGGATGCCCATCAATTGGGGAATGGCTGAACAAGTTGTAGTATATGAATGTAATGGAATACAAGGATCTAAGACACCTCCAAAGGCCTCATGACAGAAAATTCTGTTCACATCCAAAGAAAGAACTATGGAGTTTGAATGCGAATCGAAGCATACTATTTGCTATTTTTTTCTTCTGTTGTGTTTTGTTTCCTCTTTCTAGTGGCTCCTCCTATTGGTTGTAATTCTTACTTACAATATCACTAATGTGAAAATATGTTTAATAGAAATGTATATATATATATATAGCTCATATCAGGTTGTGCACCATCTTGGGGAGGGACAGGAGGAGGGAGGGGGAGAAAAAAAATTACAACTCAAAAGCTTATGGAATAAATAAATTAATTAAAAAAAAAGAAAATTATCAACAAAGACATACTAATTAAAACCATGGGAGCTGATGAGTATAGTTGTATAGAGGGAGAATAGAAAAGGGACCAGGACAGATTATGGAAGGCCATCTGTGGTTAGAGGGTGTGCTCTAGAAGAGAATCCAGGAAAAGAGACAGAGGAGGAATGGTCAGACAGGTGGGAGGAGAAACAGGAGACAGTGATGTCCCAAAAACCTAGAGAGAATAAAGCATCAAGGAGAAAAGAGTGATCCACAATGCCAAAGGCTGCATAGAAGTCAAGGAGAATGAAATTTGAGAAACTAGTGACTTGGGATTTAATTTTGCAACTCAGATATCATTAGTAATTTTGGAGGAGATTTAGTGGAAAAAATAAAGTTGGAAGCCAGCTTGTAGGGGGTTAAGAAGAGAGTGGGAGGAGAGGAAATGGTGACACCTATTGTAAATGTCTTTTTGAAGGAATTTAACTATGAAGGTCAGAAGAGATATAGGATGATTGTTAGCAAGGATAGCAGTACCAAGAGAGGCTTGTTTATTTCCTTTTTTTTTTTTTGGTGAGGGAATAGGGGTTAAGTGACTTCCCTAGGGTCACACAGCTAGTAAGTGTCAAGTGTCTGAGGTCAGATTTGAACTCAGGTCCTCTTGACTCCAAGGCCAGAGCTCTATCCACTGTACCACCTAACTGCCCAAAGAGAGGCTTTTTTTAAGACTAAGAAGAGATGACATATTTGTTGGTAGTAGGAATTGAGCTAATAGATTGAAAATTGAAAGGGCAATTGAAAATAAGTTAAAGAGTAGGGATGATAGAAGGAGCAATCTGTTGGTGGGAACAGAATGGAATGGAATTGCTTAAACTAATAGTTAATAGTGAGGTTAACCTTAGTAAGGAGTAACACAACTTCATTATATGAGACAGGTGAAGAAGGAGAAAGTAACAGAAGACATTTCAGTGATAAGAGATTAGTAAAGGAGAAGAGGCAATCCATAGAAAATGTTATTTTTTCTGTAAACTATGAGTCAAGATTTTCAGCTGAGACAGTTAGGAGAGGAGGACTCATGGGAGGTTTGAAGGGTGATGAAAAGTTCTGGAAAAGTAGCTGTGGAGAATTGGATAGTGAGTTAATAAATAAGATACAGCAGGGTCGACTAGCAGCAGTGAAAGCCTAGTGGAGGCTGTGAAACATAAATTACTTCTTGACCTAGTAAGAATGATTGCATTATTTTCTCTACCTCCATTCAGCATCATATGTATAGGAATGAAAGCAAAGAATGGTGCAATTGATTCTGGAATAAAACTTGATATAACTGACTATATGATAAAGGGGGTAGGGATTTCTGTGAGTAGGATAGTGTCTACTTGAATTCATTCACCAAGGGGTCAAGACATAGAGAAGAGAGTGGATAGTCCAGGGGAAATGGCCTAGTAGAGAATTGAGGTATCAAGGGATTGGAGATAACAGTGTGGACAAATGTTTTGTAAGGGAAGGTAGAAGTAGAGTTGAAAATCCAATAGATTGTGGCCAGATGAGGGAATTTCAGAATTCTTAAAAATTGTTTTGGGACATTTTTTGGTGATGGCAAGACAAAGGGTACAACCATCATTTTTTTTTTAATGTGGAAGAGATTGAGTGAAGAATTAGGTCATGGGAAATGAGTAGTTTAAGTAATTGAGTGGTTAAGTTATCTGAGGATGATAGGCACACACACAGAGACAGAAACAGAGAGAAAGAGAGAAAGAGAGACAGACAGACAGAGACAGAGAGACAGAGACAGAGAGAGAGACAGTGAGAGTGATAGATAGAGACACAGAGAGAGACACAGAGAGAGACAGAGACAGAGAGACAGACAGAAACAGAGAATTACCCTAATACAAGGATAAGATTAAGAGAAGAGCAAAATATTGTGAGGCAGGTATGAAACTCACTGAAGAAGAAATGGGAGTGACAACAGCTACCACAATTTCTATTAAGTGGTAGATATGAATAGCATGAATTTCAAAGGCAAAGAGGTTACTGATTATCGAAGGTAGGAAGAGAATCTGGAAGTGGAAATAAGAAGCAAGGAGAATGTCAACTACCCCACTTTCACCAGTGACCCAAGTAGAGCAAAGGAAGCTGTAGGCAGAGGTGACAGGTAATTAAGCCACCAGGTACCAGAAAGACACATGACCCTAGCTCTCTAGCTTTATAAGATCATGGAATGTAATATACAATGTAAGACATTTCATGCATCCATCATGCTCTGTGTCAGGCCTAGTATCTGATACCTCTTCCTCTGGTGCTAGACATGAGTCCTAAGATCCCAAGCTGTCTTATGGTTCCAAGCATTGTCTGAGTTTGATAGTCTATAAGGTAAGAGTGTTGGACTAGATCAAGAGCTCCAAATATTAGGCAGTCTGGCAAAGCCTATAGAAATCTACTCAGAATAAGTTTTAAAATTAATAAAATACTATAGGACTAAAAAGGAAACTAATTATATTAAAGTAGTCATCAATCTAGATCTAGTAATACAAATTTATAAATACAAGGTTAAGAACCACTGACTAGGTGAATTCTAAGGTCCTTTCTTCTACCTCCAAATTAAATTATTTGAAACTTATTTCAAAGCCTAACTCCTAGAACTGATTCAGATTGAAATAAGCAGTATTTGGATAACAATTTAAATAATGGATACACAAAATATAAAAGACACCAATCAGATTTACTAATATAACAAAAAAGGAAAATGATAAATGTTGGAGAAGATATGGAAAAATTGGAAAACATGTCCTTTGGTCCAGCAATACCATTATTGGGTCTGTATCCCAAAGAGATTATAAAAAAGGAGAAAAGGACCCACACATGCAAAAATATTTATAGCAGCTTTTTTGTGGTGGCAAGGAATTGGAAATTGAGGGGATGCCCATCAATTGGGAAATGGCAGAACAAGTTGTGGTGTATGAATGTTACGGAATAATGTTATTCCTTTAGAAATGTTGAGCAGGAAGATTTCAGAAAAACCTGGCAAGACTTACATGAACTGATATTGATTGAAGTGAGCAGAAACAAGAGAACATTGTACACAGTAACAGCAACATTGTGCAATGACCGGCTTTGATAGATTTAGCTATTCTCAGCAATACAATGATCTAAGACAATTCTAAAAGACAATTGATGAAAAATACTATCTCCATCCAGAGAAAGAACTATGGAGTCTGAATGCAGGTCGAAGCAAACTATTTTCTCTCTCTCCTTTTTTTTTTCTTTCTCACGTTTTTTTTTTCTTTTTGTTCTGATTCTTCTTCACAACACAACTAATGTGGAAATATGTGTAGTATGACTGTACATGTATAGCCTATATCAGATTGCATGCTGTCTTGGGGGAGGGGGAAAGGGAAGGAAAAAAAAATGGAACTCAAAATTTTATAAAAATGAATGTTGAAAACTATGTTTACATGTAATTTAAAAAATATTATTAAGTGGAAAATACATAAAAGAAAAAAGACATTGAAAGACATTTGGTAATACAAGATCATGCTTGACTTGAACACCTAAAACTATGTGAAAACATACTCTGCTCCTCTCAGGAGACTGACAGTAGAAGATGGGTGTGGTGTCAGATCTGCCAGGTCAAGCCTCATCTATGAGTCAGTTTTATCCCATGTTATCATAACAAATATAGTTTTTAAACATAATGCTCTATACAGAATACATTATACTTTACTTTGTACTATAGCTATTTGGGACCAATTTTTCATTCCCCTTCTAAGTTGCTTGAAGGAAAGAACTATGCATTTGTCATCTTACTACGTTTCGTTTGGTGGCAGAACACCTTGATCTTAAAAAGAACATAGTAAAGAACTATGGAATTGAAAACATTACTAGATGGCCTTAAAACTCTAGATTTAAGAGTTGGTATATCCAGAGAGATTCAGGCTTGAGTTTCAGAATGAACCTGAATTAGATTCCAAGAAGTAGATGGGTCCCAGAGTTACAAGTTACAGCTGGTTTCCTTCTTAACTATTGCGCTTATAAAAATACAACTACAATTAAGTTTTATCACTTTACCTTATCTTTTTACACCAGAAAGTTATGAAAAAGAAGGTCAGCCAAGCCAGTACTCTAAGGAACTGCAACCAACGAGGTGTTGTCATGTAGATATGATGCTGGGTTTAGAGGAAGGAAGATATGAGTTTGAATCCTGTCTCAGCCACACTTTCTTCAACTATAAAATGAAAGGTTTGAGCTCAAAAGCTATAATAACCCTTCCAAAATGAAGGCAAAAACATCAAAAATTTTACTTTTAAAGTTATTAGATTTGAGCTGAAGATCCCTGTGAAGATTTAGCAAGGTAAGTATCACTGATATGTGGTAAAGAATTAAAATATCATGGTAATGCAAGAAGAAATTTGTTTATGGCTTAGAGTTGGAGTTAGAGAACTCCCTACATTAACCCTGAAGTTTACATATATACCCAAGAGGCAAAATTCAAGGAAATCATTACCAAACTTCTCTTGTCCTTCCTGAAGCAAACAAAAAAATATGCATCCCCAAATTTAAAAAGCTTCACTATTTGTGTCTATGTGGAACAGGGAGGTGTTAAGGCCAGGTTCATCAATTTCTTGATAGCACGTAGGAAAATTGTGTTCCTTTGCCCACCTTTGGAAAAGTAGGCCTAAGTAAGGCATTAACAAATTAGGAGATATTGGAAATTTTATTGGCAAGAGGAAGGGAAGTGAATAAGAGTAATTTTTAAAAGTCACAATCAGACAGGAGCAAGGAACAGCAGGCAATTACATCCTTGGGAAAGTTGAACTGTGGAATGGAAAGTAGCCAGCTGAGGACCTTGCTAATGAGTCCAAAAAGGCAGTGCCTGTTTTAGAAATGTCAAAGAATAAAAATCAGTTAAATTGCTTAAAGAAGAGAAAAAGAAAAAAAAAACACCTCTGTGGCTAATGATGTCAAGGAAGGTTTGAGTCATTTTGATATTGATTTAGAGGGCTTTTTCTTTGCTGGAAAGGGATGGCAAAAAAGGTCCAAATTCTTACTTCAAAGGTTAATAGATTTGAGCTAAAAATGCCTATGAAGATTTAGCAAGTTAAATATCACTAATCTCTGAGGTAAAGAACTAAAACATCAGGCTACAGTGAGAAAGAAAGACTCCAGTGAAAGGAGGCTGCTGAGGACAGAGTGATTAAATGAAGAATTAAAGTACCAGGGCTGCATTAATTCCCTGGATAAAGAAACAGAGAAGTAAGACAATGACATTTCATGCTTTTGGAAGGCAAGGTCTTTCAACCACCAAATGCTTGGTAACAGTTCCTCAGGGATTATGGAAAGAATTCTCATAACTCTAGAGAAGAAGAAATAGGTTGTATGAAATGAGTTTCAGTCTATTAACTACTTGGCAAGTGAACATTAACCCCTTCATTGTTCAGATGCTGCAGTTTGATGGAGAAAACAGCATTATAGAAAAATCAAGCAAGTTGTAAACTTTTATTCAAGGCCTGTTCTCAGGAGACTTAGGAAATCAGTAATTATTATCCTCAGTGTGTCATCAGACTCCTTTTCTGAAATTTTCCCTTTCTTTTCTGTGGTAACCCTGTCTCAGAACTATTAAGCTCTTTGAGTTCCATCTTCTGGGCTTTCCCCTTCTATCAAAGAATGTTCTTGAGAAATGATCTCCCCATTTTAGCAGCTAGGTGACACTGTGTATGGTATGTCAGACTTTGTCAGTAAAACCTGAATTCAAATCTTTCTTCCATCTCTTAATAGCTATGTAACAGTAGGAAAGTTAAAACATTTTTTAGCCTCTTCTTTTGTGTTTTTTATTTATTTAAATAGTATTTTATTTTTTCTCCAATTACATTTTAGGGAAAAAAAAGCTTTCACTTTTACAGGATTTTGAGTTCCTGTGTTTTCTCTCTCTCTCTCTCTCTCTCTCTCTCTCACCCCTCCCCTCTTCTGAGAGAGACAGGTAGCTTGATATACCTTATACATGTGCTATTTTGTAAAATATGTTTCCATATTTGTCACAGTTGTGGAAGAAGAAACAGATGTAAAGGAAATAAAACCATGAGAAAGAATAAAGTATATGAAAAAAATGTTCTTCAATCTGCATTCTCAGTCCATCTGAGATATCTGGATATAGATAACATTTTCCTTCATGAGTCGTTTGCACTTGTGTTGAATCATTATGTTGCTGAGAAGAGCTGAGAAGATTCATGGTTAGTCACCACACAATGTTTCTGATTCTATGTACAATGTTAATTCTTGGTTCTATTAGTTTTAATTTGCATCAGTTTGTACAAGTCTTTCCAAGTTGTTTTTTTTTTCTTTTCTGAAATATGCCTGTTCATTATTTAATATTGCACAATAATATTCCAGGGCAGAGCCAAGATGCTGCAGTAAAAGCAGTGACTTAGGGGCAGCTAGGTGGCACAGTGGATAGAGCACTGACCCTGCAGGCAGGAAGACCTGAGTTCAAATCCAGCCTCATATACATAATATTTCTTAGCTGTGTGGCTGTGGGCAAGTTACTTAATCCCAATTGCCTCAACCAAAAAAAAATCAGTGACTTGATGGAGCTCTCTCCCAACCCCTCTAAATACCTGCAAAAAATGGCTCTAAACAAATTCTAAAGCAGCAGAACCCACAAAAATACAGAATGAAACAAATTTCTAGCCCAAGACAGTCCAGATGATTGATTTGGAAAGTTATACTGTGCCAGGCTGGGAGAGGAACACAATTTGGTGTGGGCAAGCAGGCCTCAGTGAACCTGGAGCAGGCCTTAGATGACTGAATCATGGGCAGCTGTGGTGGTTTCCTGGCTTCTCAGCCCATGAATGCCAAAGACAACTTAGAAGGTCAACAGGAAAAGTCTGTGTCTGTGGTGAGAGAGAAGCACGGGATCCCAGCCCCGGTCCTTCAGCACAGCCGTGGAGCAGCAGCTGCCTCCAGAGCTTCTGGCCCACAGAGTGAGGGGTTATCCAGTGGCTGATCAGAGAGCAAACACAGGTATCTCTCTGCGGGTGCAGGATTCTCTTGTTTTTCCCATGCTTGGATCTGGATCACAGGTCTGGGTGGTGGTCCTGGGGCAAGGAGGAGTGCTGGCATGGTGGAGCTTGTGGTGGCAGTAAAGAGTAAATCCTCCTCACAGTTCTAAGATAGAAAAGAGTGCTTGTGGTCACTCATAGACCAGAGTATAGGCCACGAAAGTAGTAAACACCTTGCCCTTGATCATAGCATCTTAGAAGAACTGAAAATTTTCAGGTCCCTAGAAGCATCTCTGAAAATAGCTGCATAAAACCCCCTAAGCTTGGACAGTACATTTTCCACACTAGAAGCAGACGCCTACCTTAACAAAGAGTTTATAACTCAAGCAATTGGCTGGGATCATGAGTAAGCAGCACAAAAAGAATCAGACCATAGAATCTTTCTTTGATAACAAAGAAGATCAAAACAGAAAACCATAAGAATACAACACAATCAAGCTCCCACATCCACAATAATATTCCATTATGTTCATATCCTACAGCTTGTTTATCCATCCCCCAATTGATGAGCATTCCCTCAATTTCCAATTCTTTGCCACCATGAAAAGGCTGCTATAAATATTTTTGTACCTGTAAGGCCTTTTCCTTTTTTATTATCTCTTTGGGATACAGACCTAGTAGTGGTATTGCTGGGTCAAAAGGTATGCATAGTTTTATAGCCCTTTTGTTTTCCAGATTTTTGGATCAGTTCAAAACTTCATCAACAGTGAATTAGAAAATAAATAGTTTATTAGTCTCCAAATTTTTCTACATCTTCTCCAACATTTATCATTTTCCTTTTTTTGTCATATAAGCCAATCTGATTGATCTGAGGTGCTATTTCAGAGTTTTTAAATTTGCATTTCTCAAATGCCTATAAATATTTTTTATGTTTTCATCTGAAAACTGCCTGTTCATACCCTGTGACCATTTATCAATTGGGAATGGCTTGTATTCTCACAAATTTAACTCAGTTCTCTTTATGTTTGAGAAAATCCTTCATCAAGGACACTATAAAGATTGTTTCCCTGCTTCCTGCTTTCCTTCTAATCTTGGTTGCATTGGCTTTGTTTGTACAAAAGCTTTTCAATTTAATGTGATCAAAAGTATTTATTCTACATTTTGTAATGTACTCTATCTCTTGTTTGGTCATGAATTTTTTCCCCTTCCCATAAATCTGACAGGTAGGCTATTCCTTGCTCTTCTAATTTGATTGCTTCATTGTCTATGGTACCTTTTTAGCAAGATATACTTTCCTTCTTTATTTCTTTTAATTAGGTCTATTTTTTTTGCTTTTATTTGTCTAAGATTAGGATTTCTACCACACTTTTTTTTTAACTTCAGATGAAACATAATAGATACTGCTCCAGCCTCTTGTCTTTACTCTGTGTGTCTCTCTGCTTCGAGTGTGTTTCTTGTAAAGCAACATATTGTAGGATTCTGGTTTTTTATGTACTCTGCAATACACTTCCATTTTGTTGGAGAGTTTATCCCATTCACATTCATAGTTATGATTACAATCAGCATATTTTCCTCCATCCTATCTTTTCTCCTTTTGTTTTCTCTTTCCTCTCATACTTTACCATCTAACAAGTGTTTGCTTTTATCTACCACTTCCCCTGATCTGTTCTGCTTTACTTCAGTCCCCACTCACACCCCTTTATTTAATATGCTCCCCTCCTATTTCCCTGTCTGGTAAGATAGATTTCTATGTTCAACTCATTGTGTATATTATTGTGTCTTTGAGTCAATATTGATGAGAGTAAAATTGAAGTGATGCTTATCTCCCACCTTCCCATCTTTCCTTCTGCTGTAATAGGTCTTTCTTGCCTCTTCTTGTGAGATAATTCACCCCATTCTATCTCTCCCTGCCTTCTGCATCCTTTGTACTCTTTCTCATCCCTTAATTTTTTTTATGTCATTTCCTCAAATTCACCTTGTACTCACCACCTCTGTCTCTATGTATATTCCTTTAATCTGTAAGTGGTAGTGATACAATTTTTAAGAGTTACAAATATTATCTTCCCATTTAGGAATGTAAACAGTTTATCTCTACTGAATCCCTTATGTCTTCTTTTTCCTTTTTACCATGTTTATGCTTCTCTTGGATTTTGGTATTGGAGGTCAAATTTTTGGTTTAGTTCTGATTTTCTCCTTATGAAGACTTGAAATTGTTCTATTTCATTACATGACCATTTCCCCCTTTTATATATCATGCTTAATTTTGTCAGGTAAGTGATTCTTTATTGTAGTCCTAGCTCTTTTGCCATCAAGAATGTCATGTTCCATGACATCCAATACTTTGATGCTGTAGCTGCCAGGTCCTACGTGATCCTGAGTGGGACCCCTCCACCATATTTGAATTGTTTTCTTTCTGGCTACTTGTATTTTTTTTCCCTTGATCTGATAGTTCTGAAATTTGGCTATAATGTTCCTTGGAGGTTTTAGTATGAGATGTCTTTCCTGAGGTGATACATGGATTTTTTTTTAGGCAATTGGGGTTAAGTGACTTGCCCACACAGATAGTAAGTGTCAAGTGTTTGATCTGAGGCTGGATTTGAACTCAGGTCCTCCTGACTTCAGGGCCAGTGCTCTATCCACTGTGCCACCTAGTGACCCCTTCAATGGATTCTTTCAATTCCTGTTTTGCCCTCTAGTTCTAGGACATCAGGGTGGTTTTCCTTCATAATTTCTTGAAAGATGCTGTCCAGATCTTCCTTTTCATTATGGTTTTCAAGTAGTCCAAGGATTCTGATGTTTTCTCTCCAGATTCTATTTTCCAGGTGACTTTTTTTTTTTTCCCCCATGATATATTTTACATTTTCTTTCACTTTTTTTTCATTCTTTTGAATTTGTTTGATTGATTCATGTTGGTAATAGCATCATTAGCTTCCTCTTGCTCAATTCCAATTTTTAAAGTATTGTTTTCCTCAATTATGTTTTCTCCTTTCCCATTTGGCCAATGGTACTCTTTAAGAGTTGTTTTCTTCAGTGGATTTTTATATCTCTTTTTCCATTTCGCCAATTTAAGCAATTTTCCAGGTTCCTGAGCCTTTTTTTCATAATTCTCCTGCATCACTCTCATTTCTTTTCCTCATTTTCTTTACCTTTTTATACCATTTTTAAGCTCATTTTTTAGCTCTTCTATGAGATCTTTCTGTGCTTGAGGACACTTCTGTTTTTTTCTTTGGGGTTTGCCCATAGGTATTTTGGCATTGTTGTCCTCTTCTGAGTTTGTGTCTTGGCCTTCCTGTCATTGTAGTAAGTTTCTATGGTCAGATTATTTTGTTGTTATTGTGCTTCCCTCGCCCCCCACCCTTGCTCATCCTTTTTTTTTGTCTTTTTTTTCTGTCTTTTAAATTTGAGCTCTGCTCCCAGGGTGGAAGGAGCATTGTCTCTGGCTTCTTGTGCTACTGGCTGTAGGCTCTGACTGTTTACTCAATGCTGCACTGATGTTGCTGTGAGGCCCACAAGGGACCGAAGTGTCTGGTGCTATGTTGTGGGTGTGGAGGGTTGGAGCTGCTGGAGGCTGTAAGGGTTTGTCAGCTTACCTGGTGCTGAGCTGGGCTCCTAATATTGTTGTTTGCCATATGCAAAGGTGTGGTGGTGTGGTGGTGTGTTTCTGGTTTCCCAGTGGCTACACTGAAGAATGTGCACTCAGGCCTATGGAGGCTGCGTGTTTGCTCTGCTACATTGTGGCTGGGTGGGTTCTGGCTGGCAGCTGCCTTTTTGCTTAGGTACCCATATTGGTTTGGCCTGGGCTATGCTGAAGCCTGTGGAGGTTGTTGAAGTTGCAGTCTGCTCATTCCTTTGACTATGCTAAGGCATGTGGTGGGTCCTGGTGTTATTTTCCTGTTCTACCAGACTGGGGCTCAGAAATTCTCACTAGTTTGCTGAGGTGGGGCTTGCTGCTGACTTGGTGGGACCCTTCCCATCCTGGGCTAAATTCCCATTTCACCTGAGTGAGTTGGACCTTTCTTGATGATCCTTCAAATTTCTTAGGCTGAAAGATGATTTTATCCCATCTTTTTCTTTTTTTTGTAATGGTTCTTCTGTACTAGAATTTATTTTGGGCCTCTATTTTATGGCTGTTTAGAAGTGAGTAGGGAGAGTTGTTCTAAAAAATAATAATAATAGCCCTGAGATCATAAGGCTATTGTGAGGATTAAAATGAGGTAATACATGTAAAGTGTTTTGCAAAACTTAAAACATTATAAATGTGTTAACTATTGTTAGTAACATTATTATTAATATTACTATTCTCTGTTAGGGAAAAGACCAACCCATTCACACCTTATTCTATTGGACTCTTGTCACTGAACTACAGTAAATTTTCCACAGAATGTTCTAATGAGCTCATTCATTTCAATTTCATACTTAAATGTTTGAAAATACTAAGCACAGTGAAACAACTCTAGATAATTTAAGGAGTTTCCTTCACTAAATTTCAGAAAGCTTAGATTTAGAACTGGAATGAGTCTGAGAAATCAAGTCCAATTTCCTCATGTTTATTTGAGGAAATTAAGCCCATAAAGATTAGATGACTTTTCCAAAGTCACATAGCTAATATTAAAATGAAGGTCATCAAATTCCAAATGTAGCATTCTTTCCACTACTTCTAAAATAGTGAGGGATGACAGGAGCTAAGAAAAAAAGTTTAATGGAAAGGAAGGTACTTTAAGTACACAAGAGAAATGTAAATGCCATTGTCGACAAAATGTTACATGCCCTGAGGGCTATTTGTGTATGTATAATCATGGATTCCCAGTATTGCAGATCTAATGCATAAGAAACCTTCTTGACTATCACAATGGACCACAGGGAAAATAAAAAGTTTGAATAAGACAAGGTCCCTGACCTTATAGAGTCTACAGTCTAAAAGAGAATATAGAGCACATTGATATAACTAGAATTCATGATAAAACATTATAAATTAAGTAGGTAGTTTCCATAAAAAGATAGGGTTGGGGGAAAGACTATGTTAGGGAGGAAGGTCATTAAAATGACATGGGTATGAGGGAACCATCAGTATGAAAAAAAAATCCATTCTTTTCTTCTCAAGTTCCACTGTAGGCAATTACAATGGAATGAGCATTTCTTAAGCATCTACCATGTGTACAATACTATGTTAGGTGTTGGGGATGAAAAAGAAAAAGCAAAACAAAAAAAACCCAAACCTTTTCCTGCACTTAAAGCTAACATTTTTCTAGGATGGGGGGGATATAGCAATCACAATTAATTTGACTAACAATAGCAACTACCAGAACCTACAAAGTTATCAAAGGAGTTGACCTATAAGCTGAATCAGTAGTTTTACAAGGCAGAGGAGATGGGGAAATACATTATAAATGTTGAAAAAAAGTTGTACAAATGCATGGAGGTAGAATATAGTAGGTTATTGTAAGAAAAATTAGAGACCAAAAAGTCTGGTTAAAGCTCATGAAGGGAAATGGCATACAATAAGCTTAGAAAGCTAGGGAATACCCACATTTTGAAGACTCTTCAAGACAGTGCTAAGGAATTCATACCCTTTGATCCAATGGTAACATACATACGTAGATTTAGAGCTGAAAATAATCTCAGAGCCTATCTACACCAATTAACTTCCCTCACTTTACAGATTAGGAAACTAAGTCACAGAGAAATTAAGTGACTTGTCCAGGGTCATAGAGCTATTAAATTTCTGAGGCAGGATGCATGCAATTGTCTTTTATTTTTCTTTTTAGTATACCTTTTTATTTATTTCATTAAATATTTCTCAATTACATGTGAAAAAATTTAACCTTTATTTACAAAAATTGAGCACCAAATTTTCTCCTTGTCACCTGTACCTCTACCTTCTTGAAAAGGGTAAGGAAGTTGATATTAATTATATACATGAAGTCATGTGAAATACATTTCCCTATTAGTCATGTTGCAAAAGAAAGCACAGACAAAATAAAAATAAAGAAAGTATGCTTCAATCTGCTTTCATAGTTCATCAGTCCTCTCTCTGGAGACAGATAACTTTTGTCATCATGGGTCCTTTGGAATTGTCTTGGTTCATTGTTTTGATCACCATAGCTAAATCTTTCAAAGTTAATCATTCTTACAGTATTTCTTTCACTGTGTATAATTTTCCTTATTCCACTCACTTCACTGCATGCAAAAGTTTTGAACTGGAGTTCAGGACTCAAACATGCTATTCACCAATGTTACACTACCTCTCTAATGTGTGTTAGCATTAGTATCTTTTCCTAGAGGCAATAATAAATAACTGCAGGGTTTTTTTTTCCCCAGCAATGGAGTCACACAGTCAGCTTTGTAATTTAGGAAAATTATTTTGGCAGCTGCATGGAAGATGATATTGAGAGGGAAAATATTACAAAATGAGTTTTTAATTTAACGTGGTGAGAACTACTGGATGAACTAGTTGAGTGGCCATGTGAGTGAAGAGAAGGGAAGGAAAGGAAATGTGAAGTAGAGATAGATTTGTCAAGTGATTGGGCACATTGGATGAGGAAAGACTTGGCAGTGGTAATAAGATTTCAATCTGGCTGACAGGAAGGATAAGGATGGGGGGCGGAGCCAAGATGGCAGAGTGAAAGCAGTGACTTACTCATATCCCTCCAAATACCTGTTAAAATGTCTCTAAATAAATGCTAAAGCACCAGAATCCATGAAAAGACAGAGTGAAGCAAATTTCCAGCCCAAGACAACCTGGATGGTTGATCAGAAAGGGTATCGCGCCGGGCTGGGAAAGGAATGCAGTTTTGCATGTGAGTGCAGGCGCAGCAAACCTGGAGCAGGCATGGGGGGATGAATCAACAGCATCCGTAGCAGTTTCCAGGCTTCTCAACCCAGGAATGCCAAAGACAACTTAGAAGGTCAGTGGGAAAAGTCTGTTTCTGCTGTGCAGAAAAGAAGCGTGGGGTCTCAGCTCCATTCCCTGGGCACTGCCTAGGGTAGGAGCTGCCTCCTGAGCTTCTGGCCCACAGACTGAGGGGGAATCCAGTGGCTAGTTGGAGGGGCTTTACAGGGATCTCTTTGCCAGTGCTGTGGCAGGATTTTCTTGCTTTGCCCATGCCTGCATCTGGGGCACAATCCTGGGGCATGGAGGCACACTGGCATGGTGGAGCTTGTAGTGGCTGTGGAGAGAGAACCTTCCTCACAGTTCCAGGACAGGAAGGAGTTCTTATGGTCACTAATAGACTAGAACACAGGCCAGGAAAGGAGTATACACCTCGGCCCTTATGATACCACCTTGGGAAAACCTAGAATTTACAGGTTCCTTCACGTATCTCTGAATATAGGTGTACAAACTCCCAAAACTTGGGATGGTATATTCTCCACATTGGAAGCAGACTCTTACTTTAGCAAAGAGTTTAAAATTCAAGTAATTGGCTGGGATCATGAGTAAGAATGCAGAAAGAGTCAGACTATATTATCTTACTTTGGTGAAAAAGAAGATCAAAATATACAATTAGAAGAAGACAGCAAAGTCAAACCTCCTACATCTAAAGCCTCCAAGAAAAATATGAATCAGTCCCAGGCCTTGGAAGAGCTCAAAAGGGATTTTGAGAAGCAAGTGAGAGAAGTAGAGGAAAAACTGGGAAGAGAAATGAGAATGTTGCAAGAAAATCATGACAAACAAGTCAACAGTTTACTAAAGGAGACCCAAAAAACTACTGAAGAAAATAACACCTTAAAAAATAGCCTAACCCAAATGGCAAAAGAGGTCCAAAAAGCCAATGAGGAGAAAAATGCCCTAAAGAGAAAAAATGGACAAATGGAAAAGGAAGCCCAAAAGATTACTGAAGAAAATGCTTCCTTAAAAATTCGAATAGAGTAATTGGAAGCTAGTGACTTTATGAGAAATCAAGACACTGTAAAACAAATCCAAAAGAATGAAAAATTAGAAAACAATGTGAAATATCTCATTGGAAAAACAACTGACCTGGAAAATAGATCCAGGAGAGAGAATTTAAAAATTATTGGACTATCTGAAAGCCATGATCAAAAAAAGAGCCTAGACATTATCTTTCAAGCAATTATCAAGGAAAACTGCCCTGATATATTAGAACCAGAGGACAAAATAGAAATTGAAAGAATCCACAGATCTCCTCCTGAAAGAGATCCCCAAAGGAAAACTCCTAGGAATATTGTAGACAAATTCCAGAGTTCCCAGGTCAAGAAGAAAATATTAAAGGACTGTAGGGCATGGAATATAATATTCCAGAGGGCAAAGGAGATAGGATTACAACCAAGAATAACCTACCCAGCAAAACTGAGTATAATCCTTCAGGGGAAAAAATGGTCATTCAGTGAAATAGAGGGCTTTCAAGCATTCCTGATGAAAAGACCAGAACTTAATAGAAAATTTGACTTTCAAATACAGGACTCCAGTGGAACATGAAGAGGTAAACAGGAAAGAGAAATCATTAGAGACTTATTAAGATTGAACTGTTTACATTCCTGCATGGAAAGATGATATTTGTAACTCATGAGACCTTTGTCAGTATTAGGGTGGTTGGAGGGAAATAATTATATGTATGCATATATAGAGAGAGATAGATAGGTAGATAGACAGACAGACAGACAGACAGACAGACAGACAGATAGATAGATAGATAGATAGATAGATAGATAGATGGCACAGGGTGAGTTGAAGATTAAAGGGGTCATATCTGGAGAATAAAATTAAGGCGTAATAGAGGATTATACTAGGAGAAGAAGAAAGGAAGAGGTAGAACGGGGTAAATTATCTCACAAAAAAAAACAGAAAAGAAAAGGCTCTTATAGTGGAGGGGAAACAGAGGAAAGTGAGAGGGAATAAGTGAATCTTATTCTCATAGGATTTGGCTTAAGGAGGGAAAAAAACATATTCAGTAAATTGGGTATGGAAATCTGTCTTACCCTACAGGAAAATAGGGGGAGAAAGGGACAACAGAGCAGGGGGATGATAGAGAGGAGGGCAGACTAGAAAAGGGGGTAATCAGAAGCAAATACTTCTGAGGAGGGACAGGGTCAAAAGAAAAAATAGAATAAATGGGAGGGCAGGATAGCATTAAAGCAAATAGAGTTAGTTTTTCACAACTTGTCTACTAAGGAAGTGTTTTGCATAACTGCATATGCATAACCTATATTGAGTTGCTTGCCTTTTCGATGAGGGTGGGTGGGGAGGGAGGAAGGGAGAAAATTTGGAACCAAAAATTTAAATATATATGTTTAAAGAAAAAATGTTTTCACATGCAACTGGGAAATAGGAAATACTGGAAATGGGGTATAGAAGTCTATCCTGCTCTACAGGAAAATAGAGGGGAAGGGGATAAGAGAAGGGGGGGAGAGAAAGAAGAGATGGCAGACTAGGGGAAGGGGTATTCAGAGTGCATGCCATCTTGGGGTGGGGGAGGGACAAGAAGGGGAGAAAATTTGAAACTCAAAATCTTGTGGAAGTAGATGTTAAAAACTAAAAATAAAAAAATTAAAAAATAAATAAAAATTTAAAAAATAAATTAAAAAAAAAGGATAATGATACCCACAGTAATGAGAGAGAAGTGTGGAGCACAGAAGGTAGGGGGAGATAATGAGCAAGATTGAACCTTACAGATCATGAAGTCCAATTTCCTCATCTCATGAGTAAATTAAGCCCATAAAGATTAACTGACTTGTCTAAGGTCACAAAGCTCATATTCAAACTAAGGTCATCAAATTTCAAATTCAGAATTCTTACCACTACTTCTAAAATAGCAAAGGATTACACAAACCAAAAAATTTAATGAAAAAGAAGATACAGTAAGTAGGTGTATCAAATAGTGTGCATAATAGACATCCACTTGAGGAAGCCCAACAGAACTGAAGATGTTGGACTGTTGCAAATGAATAATACTAGGGCTGGGCATATAGATCTGGAAGACATTTCTACAAAGATAGTTCAGCCCAAAGTAATTGGTTAGATTGCTAAGAAATAGAAGAGAGTCAGTGCAAAGTTCTGAGGCATACCCACATATAAGAATGACATTGACCATGATGTAATAATTGTTATTGATGAGGGCTTGACAGTGGGAAGGAGAAAAAGGGAAGTCTATTGTCTCAGAATCCTCTGCAAGTTAGAGTAATCAGGAAGGAGTAGTAAATACCATCAATATTTTATTTCAATAGGCAATTGATTGTTTTTAAAGCAAAATAATTTTTGGTATGGAATTTTAGCCATCATCCAGGAGATGAGCAATACATTGGAGATGAAAGCACTGCTTTGTTATTTTCACTATATTAGCCATCAGATTTTTGGTAATGTTCTTGACCTTGTTCCCTTGCATATATCTGATAATACCACTTTAATAGGGATAAATGAGGTAGTAGAACTTAAACCCAATGCATCCCATTCTACACATTCTACAGAGTTTACTCTGATTATTCCTGATATGCCATATGTTGATGAGTCACTGAAAAATAGCCCAAAATATCTCTATTAAGGTATAGCTTTGTGAATTTTGTTACCAAGAGAGCCAGGTTGCTGTCTAGTTGTTCCTAACAGATTTCAGGGCTGCAAAGGAAGGTGAGAATTTGCCTGAACTCACACACAGTGCTTGATTACAATTAGAAAAGAGTGAGCAGAAAATGAAACAAAATGGTAATTAGCAACATTAAAACTACCTGTGTGGAAAATTACTTTCAGAACAAGGTAGCCTACTTTTCAAACTGGATATTGTATTCTAAAGATTTTCCATGCTTCTTTTATACATTTGGGGCTTAATACTCAGTATCAAGGCACAGAAGAATTAGACAGTCAATGTTTTTTATTTTGACAGACTTCCTGCCTTAACTGACAGCATCCAAGGGAACAGGGAGAGAATCAGAAGCTAGAAATGTACAAAGAAAGGTATGAGGGCAGCATCTGTGTCCCAACTGAGGCATTAGCTGACATCTCCAAAGTAGGTCAGCTGGATGGATGCACCCCAATACTAGCACCTGTGAGCATGAATGCATACATATGAGTATGGATGGACACACACACACACACACACACACACACATACATACACTCACAACCTAGGACAGGATTGAAACTTTCAAAGTCAGATGATACAGGAAAGCAAAGGGATATAACTAGGAAAGTCACCAGGGAGCTACAGGTATGACAGCCTTCAAGTCACTACACAAGGGAATGCAAAATATTCTTAAAAAGGCTATTTATAAGATTAAGCACTGCATGACACTAAGCTCTCACTGGTTCTCTGGGGTATACCTTCCCTCCAAACATCAAACTTGCTCAGGGTCAATGAAGCTCAGGGATCTTTTATTTTTAGGTATGTATTTTTAGGGAGTGTTAGAGGTGCTATATCAGTGCTATGCAGAAAGGTCTAACATTATATCTGAGGTCATAGGAAAAGAAGTTTTTTTGTTTAGTTTTTTTCAGTCATATCCAATTCTTCATGACCTAGTTGGGTTCTCTTGGTAAAGATACTAGAGTAGTTTCTCAATACCTTCTCCAGCTCATTTTACATATAAGGAAACCAAGGCAAACATGATTAAAGGACTTGTTCAGGGTTACAAGCTAGTAAGTATTAGAAACAGGTTTTAAACTCAGGAAGAAGAGTCCCCCTTTCTTCAGGCCCAGCACTTTATCCACTGTACCACCTAGCTGCCCCAGGAACAAAGGTACCATAGTTAATGAACAAGAGTTTCTCGTTTTGAAATTTGGGGGAATGGAAGATTTCAAAAAAGAGCTGGAGAGGAGATCTAGAAAAGAAGAAAAGGGACAGAGTAGGAAAAAGAGAGTAATGGGCAAGAAGTATGGATAGGGAGTGGATAATTAGTAGCTCAAGTAGGTATTGAGTAAAGACCAGGCTACAAAAAATCAGTTATCTCAAATACAACACGTTATCACTCTTTTTTCTGCCATCTCTCCTTCTCCCACCTAACCCCTCCCAACCTATTCCCAAGAGAACCTATAAGACCTAAAAGAAGAATCCTAGAAATTTGAAGTTAGAAGGGAATTTATAGATCATCTAATGATCCATTCCCTCTTAGATTATGGATATAATTTAAAGTGTTTCTAAATGGTTTCAAGTCACTTATATTCATCAAATTATGGCATGAGGAAAAGAGAAATAAAAGTCTTCCTTTATTATTATTTTTAAAAGGACAAAGGAATTTCTACTTCTGGCTAGTGCCATCAATCAACCAAGCTCTTATTTCTTGAAAGTCAGTTCCCTCAGGTTAGTTGATTATATCTTATAAAGAAATGGAGTTCTGGTCCCAAACTCAAAATTAAAAGCAATTGTTTTCTAAAAACAAAATAACTAAAAAAGGTTTTAGAAGGCAGACAGAGGGAGATGAAACCTTGAAGAAAAGGCTGCTAAATTGTCACTCAGCAGTATCTGGCCTGCTTACTCAGCCAACCATTCTATGGAACAAGACCTCCTACTGCTTTTATTTAAAGAGAATAGTACTTAGACACTTTCTCATTGGCTGATGCCATTTCACTTTCAACATGACTGTGCTGCTATAGATTTTAGTGCTATCAACAGAACAGGGTAGGCTCCCTGCAGCCCAGCTCCATTTCCCTAGATAGGGAAAGGGTAATATAGGAGGTTTAATTTTATGTTTGGCTATGTTTTAGCAGAACTAACACTAGAGTAGGGTTACTGGGCTTTGTTACTGGATGCCAAAATTGAGAGAGTATTGACAGCACTCTACGAGAGCAGGCTTTCTTCTCCTAGTTGCTAAACTTCTTCCTAGCAGTGGCTCTCTTCTCTATCCCCTGCATCATAGGTTCTAATTAAATCATATGAGGCTCTAAACTTTAAATATGTACACTTTCTTCATGGTTTTTTTTCCATCTATCCTTTCTCCCCTGCATGTACCAGTATTATCCCTTCATCTTTTACCTAGATACTTAAAACCTTTATGTTGTTCACTGATTGGCTAGATTCCCTCACCACTCACATGCCCTTCCCATCCATATACTTTCTCTCTCTCTCTCTCTCTCTCTCTCTCTCTCTCTCTCTCTCTCTCTCTCTCTCTCTCTCTCTCTCCTATTACTGTACCTGTTCTCTTATCCAGTCCTTCTTATCTAGCTATTTATAAGGGAATCTAGCTGAAAAGCTGAGCAACACCAAGATATTAATGAGAGGTAATGGCACAGTTTGTGAAATAAACATTTATCAAGTACCTGCACTTGTCTAAAACCATGTTGGAAGCTGGAGGAAGATTAAATTTTAGAAGCAACCAAATCTTCCCTCAAGGAATAGATATAATGCAGACACACATAACAATAATACCAACAATAGCTAACATTTAAATATCTCCTTAAAGTTCATATATATATATACACACACATATATATACACATATATATGTATGCATACATACATGCACATACATACATGTGTGTATATATATGTGTGTGTATATCTATATCTATTTATCTATATCTATATCTATCTATCTATATCTATATCTATATACTTTAAGGGAGATACATAAATGTCAGCTATTGTTGGTATTATTGGTATGTGATATATACATACCTATAGTTATGAGATATGTGTATGAATAGTATTTTATTTGAAACTTACAACAGCCCACTGACATAAATACTATAAGTTTAATGCTCCTATTTTAGAGATGTAGAAATTGAAGCTCAGAGAGGACAAGATGAAGAAGCAGAGACCCTGAAAGCTGATGTGATTTAAAACAAGATCACAACGGTAGCCTATAGCAGAGCCAGTATTTAAAACAAGGAGTCTGGATTCAGTCTTTCTTCTATTTTCTTATACTATAACAAGGGATGTCTATGGCAAGCATAACAAAAGGTAAAAGCAAAGGCTATCAGAGTACAGAAAAAGTGTCAGAAAAAAAAGAGAATATATTAACATGGGGGTTTGGAAAGGCCTTAAGACAGAACTAACATTAGAGATGTGACAATTAAGTGTGATTTGGAATAGAGGCATCCCAGTCTAAGGGCATAGCAGGAGAAGAATATGAAAGGAAATCAACCACTGATCATTTCCAGGTAAGTCATCCAGTAGCTATAGTAGTGATAGCTGACATTTAAATAGAATTTTAAGATTTGTAAAACGCTTTTCATGCATCACCTTCATTTAATCCTCAAAACAGCCTTTTGAGGTGCCTATCTTCTTTACAGGTGAGGAAAGTGAGACTGAGACAGATTACAGAACTTGCACAGGTCACTCAGCTTGAAAGCATTTGAGGCTGAATTTGAATACAGCTTCATCTGACTCTAATTCCACCATTCTAACCATCTAGGTACCTCAGTGTCCCTGGTTTGCTATGAACTTTAATGATCCTTACATAGTATAGCTCAGTCAGATATGCAACCCTAGGCTGGATCTTGGACACAAGTCATTCTTCAGCATCTCTGATGTTATTACTTATGTCTGGACCCTGGAGCAACACAACACAATCGTAGAATCAACCAAGAAATCTGAAGTACACAGACCCAACTCCTGCTTCTGGCTACCTCTCCCAGAGGATTGATGGCCAGCTGCATACACAATGGAGACAAAACACCCAGGGGCTCCAGACCACCTTGATTACTTCACTATGCCATTCTCACAAATCCCACCTGGCTTCTGATCTTGGCAATTTCCCAACCAATAATATCTGCAGGCAAAGACATATTGGCCAGCATGAGTGCATCAGCACTATTTACAACATATCACTGTTTAAATATTGTTGCTAAGCTAGGCTTAGGACAGGGTAGCTGTGCTTGTTTTTTTTTTTTTTTGAGAAGTAGTATCTATAGCTCTAATTTTCGTATGAACTCCTCACTGTACCCTTTGTTCTTCACTATCAACAGTGTGTTTGGAAGCATAGGTTGAATGGAAGAGAATAATGTGAGCTAAGTTTTCAAACATAAAGTGCAGTGAAATTGTAGAAGGCCTTATGCTCCAGGATTACCACTTTGGACTAAAAGTTTTAGTGAATATATCATTGCCCATTTTGATCTGGCAACTGCCATTATCACAACTGTGGTTATTCATGGACTCTCATTCCTCTTAATCTTTATAACTGTTCATACTTTTGTTTTTAGACCAAAATCTCTTTTCCATTTTATAATGTAGAAATCAAAATATGAAATATAGAATTTATGGCAGTACAGTGGTTAAATATGTGATGCCAAAAAAAAAAAACAGGAAAGAAAAAAGAGAAGGTGCTAAGAAGATTTATATTCTGCCCACATCCCAAATGTCATAGAACTGAAGCAATATTTCAGGCCTTAACAGGAGTTTCTATTGATACTCAAGTAGAAGGAGAAGCCCAAGAGTTCAAGTATGAACTACCTACAGGAGGTCACTTGAAGAGGAGAGAGAACTGGCTGCTTTTGGCTATATGTAATTTTCTGGTTTAAAATCAGTTTTCAGTAGTTTTCTAAAATGTTGAAAGTACATTTTCAGAAAGACTTTCGAAGCTGTTACATATTTTCTCAAATAAGCAGTCTGAGCCATCTGACCCCTATATGCTCCATGACTCATTTACAGAAAACCACCATTGAAATTTCCTTAGTTTTTGTGGTCCATAGTTCTCCATTACAATGGGATTCCATTTGAATTCTAACTGGGGAGCTGGGAACATGAGTTGGCAGTCCTCTGCTCTGTCTAAAGATATTAGCATAGGTGAATAGCATAAAGGGAATTCCTAGAGGCTCTCCAATATTTGCTTTATTATGGGCCTTTTTATTTCTTTCCTTCTTCCTTTTTTGGTCTTCTCTCTCACTCTTCCTTCTCTTGTCTTTTATTATCTTTTCCTTCATTTCTCTTCATATTATTTTCTCCTTTGGCCCTAGCTAGTTTTGCCCACTAGGGCAAGTCTAATGTTGCTTAGATGTTTAAGTCAATTCACCTCTTGGGACCTCATTTTTTCTCATCTGTTAAAGTGAAGGCAATTCCCTAGATGACTTCTAAGATACAACTGTGACAACCTTTAATTCTCTCCTCACTTACACTGTTTTCCTCTTCTTTCTTCCTTTTCTCTCATTTCCTTCTTCAAATTTTCTTCATGTCTCCCACCAGCTCCTTTATTTTTTTCTTCTTTTTTATCCTTAGTCATTTCTTTTCTTTCCCCCTCTAGATCTTCCATTTGTCATTTCTTACCTTTATCTGGACACCCTGATTTTAACATTCCTTTCCCAGAAGTGAAAATCAAAGAAAACCAGTATAGAAAAACACTAGCAACCCCCCAGCCTAAAATCTGACTCTACAATACTTTTTGATTCTGAAAAGTAGAACTTCAAAGAAATTGGGCAAAACTGACTGTCTCTGCAGAAGAAACATAATGTAGTGGGGAAAAAAATCTTTTTTCTAGGTAACTATCAGAAGACTTTGGTTTCAGTGCCAGATCTACCACTTCTTAGCTGTGTAATTTCTAGCCAGTCATTTAACTTCTCTGAATCTTCATTTCCTTTTCTTTTTTTTTTGTTACAAAGAGAATTAATAGCTACTTTGACTCCTTTTCTGGGTTACAAAACTCAAATGAGTTTATGTATGGTAAAAGGTAAACCTGTAAATTTTAAGTTATGTTACCTTCTGCATTTCCCTATTGTATACACCATTGGAAGGAATAATGAAAACAGAGTCAAAATATAGCTAGCCTGGAGTCTGGAGAATCCAAATAGGGTAAATAGCAGAAAGTCTGATGAAGTTTTCATTCCCAGATTTAGACATTTGCACAATGTGTCTTGTAATGTGTACTGGTTAGGGCACATTTGACCTTAAGCATTATATTGGGATACAAAGATACATTAGGCTAATCACGTAAGAACTGGGCCAGGAAAGGCAAAATGAATAGGGATTTCCTTTCAGTAATTGGAAATTCAATAAAGGAATTTGACTCTAATAAACATTTGTATTTTCATCCTTGCACATGTTTCCGAGAAAATATGTTATCTCAGTTATTAGGATTCTCATAACAATATGTGAGACAGTCAGAAAGCTATTCTAACTCTGGATAAGAAAGCTGAGTCAAAGAGTATTCTAATGGGTTGCCCAAGGTCACGCAGAGATATAGTGGCTGAATCTTTCTTTGAATCTAGCTCTTCACTTCTAATCCTCTATGTCAATGAGACATAATTGAGGCAACAGAATGGTTAGAGAAATGAGCAGTAGAAGTGAAGTAAGCAGAACAATGAGAACATTTTATACAGTAATAGCAATATTGTAAAAATGATTATCTGTGAAATATTTAGCTACTTTGATGAATACAATGATCCATGAAAATTCCAAAAAAAACCCTTCATTGTGAAAGATGCTATCCACCGTCAGAGAGAGTATTGATTAACTCAAGTGGAAATTCAAGTTTTTTCTTTTTTTTCCTTTTCTTTTGTAACTTAGCTAATATGGAAATGTGTTTTGCATGACTTCACATGTATAATGGGTATCACATAGCTTGCCTCCTCAGTGGGGTGGGGGTTATATGGAAAGAGAGAATTTGGAACTCAAAATAAACGTGAATGTTTGATTGTTTTTAATTGCCAAAAAGAACAACTAGGTGGTGCAGTGGAAGAAGCACCAACCCTGGATTCAGGAGGACCTGAGTTCAAATCTGGCCTCAGACACCTAACACTTACTACCTATGTGACCCTGGGCAAGTCACTTAACCCCATTCCCTAGCCAAACAAAAAATAATTACCAGAAGAAATAAGCAGTGGACTTGGAAATCTTAAGACTTATGTTTAAAGTTGCACCATCATACTTATTAGCTGTGTAACCATGGGAAATTTTTTTTTAACTTCTCTGTGCCTTCATCTTCATTTGTAAAATGGAAATGATAATGCACATACTAGTGACTATACAGAATTGTTTTGAGGAAAGCACTTTGTCTACATTAAACACTATGTAATCCATGTATATATATATATATATATATATATATATGTATTATATATGTGCATATATATGTGTGTGTGTGTATATATGTATATATGTATATATGTGTATATAATTTTTCACTGTAGCACAGTTCTTTGTACTGAAAAAGACCAAAAGTTAGTTAAAAACTGAATCAAACAGAAAGCAGCCATGTAATAAGATTAGTCAGAACATCTTAAAGAAAAGACAGTTCACAGCACTTGGGCTATGAAAGAGGACTAAAAGAAAGAAAAGAAGAGTGACTATTGATAATTTATTTCTTAATTGAATCTATTTTTTTAACCATAAAACCATCACTCATTTTGACTTGCTCAATTAACTCCATCTCTCAAAGGACAAAATAAATCTGAGAGATATAATAAACAGACCTGGTGTATGGATTAAAGTAGCCTACTCTAGGAGTCGTGCTCACTATTTGAAATTATCCTTCGAAGTTAATTCCATTTTGATGACACAAAAATAATTATGGAGTCATAACAGACAATTCCTGTATGAAATCCATAGAGCAGTTGTCCTCTGCCTATTTTCCCTATGATGGATTGTTATTAAATCAAAAGTAATTTTAAAGAAATAATTTATTATAAAGTATACTTGTTAAATATTTTATTTTTATTTTAATAAATATTTTGCTATGTTTTGTTTAATATTCTTATGAAAGAAACCTTATATTAGACAGATATTATGAAGGTATTTGATTATTTGCTATTGGCTTACACCAAAAAAGTAAATAGTTTAATAGCTTCCTAAGACAGGAGTTCCTAATATGATTGTATGTGTGTTTGTGTGTGTGTGCGTGTGTGTGTGTGTGTGTGTGTGTGTTTGTGAGAGGAGAGAGAGAGAGAGAGAGAGAGAGAGAGAAAGGAGGAAGGAAGGAAGGAAGGAAGGAAGGAGGTAATGAAGGAAGAAAAAAATAAGCTCACTGAAGTTAAGAACTCTTCATCTAAGCAAACTCAACCCTTTGCACCATTGGCAACTCTGCTGCAAGGATTGCAGTAGCAAAATGTACCCAACAAGAATAAAAGGAATTTCTTTAAACACACTATGTATTTTATGACTGGTCATGGCAAAACAATAGATCACCAATCATTTCCAAGTGATATATCTTTCTGTACTCAGGCTGGATCTCAGGCAAAAGATGCTACATATTTCTGTGACTTCACTCTGAATATCTCCCAATGAATGAAAGATGCCAGAGATTTACCTCTCTTGACATATCCTTCAGGGACCCGTGGTTACCTCTATATTAGTATGAAGAGGACTTTTGTGGAAGTATAGACTAATGAAAAGCCAGAATATTATGGACATTCTTAAATGAAATTTTCACACGCCCAAAAGGTTTTGGCCCACATTGGCTTTTTTGCAAAAAGTAGATAAAGAATGCCTACTATCTGGACCATACTATGCAGTTGGATAGATAGCCCATTGAGCTGCTTTATCAACATGTATACACTATACAGATATAGCAGATGCATAATTAGTAAGGTCCTAAATATGAAGAAGAGAACTGGAAGGCATTTATAAATTGTGAGGTGCTTTCAATGATAGTAAGGAACACCTGGCTTCCAAAGACTCTTCATGGATTAAAATCATGGATTAAAACAATCCCTGAAAGTGTAAAACTTTCAGGTCACTCAATAGCAACAGAGGGATGTGTAGTGGGTTAAAATGATGTGTTAAATGTTATAAACCATGCCTTATGCAACAAGAGAACTTAACTGGTATATCACCTAAGACTTTTAAGACCAGAAAAGGAGGTGGGTTGCACATGTAGTGAGATAATTCATTTCAGTGTAATTCTATATGCATTAAGTAACTACAATGCAGAAGATCCTGTGTTCTACATTGGGGGTAAAAAAACAAAAATTAATAACAGTCTCTTCCCTTAAGGAAATTTCAATTCATGAGGAGCAATACAAAATTTAAACAGCAAACTGTTTGCAAACACAATGTGATAGGAGAGAGAGAGAGAGAAAGAGAGAGAGAGAGAGAGAGAGAGAGAGAGAGAGAGAGAGAGAGAGAGAGAAGGAGACAGAGAGGCAGAGAGACAGAGAAAAACAGAAAAACAGAGAGACAGAGAGGATGGGAGGCACTCCAGTGAGCCAGCAGCAAACCCCATCCCAGCAAGCCAGTAGGAGATCCTGAGCCCCAGGTTGGTGCAGCAGGCAAGCACCAGCACCAGGCATACACCACCCACCACCACCAGCTCCAGATCAGCACCAAGTAAGCTAACAGATCTCTATAGTCTTCAGCTGCTAGCTACTGAGGCCCCAGCACACAAAAAAAGTAACCAGGCCCCTAGTCAATAGCACAAGAAGACAGTGGGATAGTGCCCCTCGGCCCCAGAAGCAGAGATCAACTTTAAAAGCCATAAGAAAAAGCAAACACATGAGCAAAAAGCAACAAAGTAAAAGAATGCCCATAGAGAAGTATTATGGTTTACAGGGAAGATCAAAACACAAATTCAGGAGAAGACAACATTGTCAATATACCCACATCTGAAACCTCAAAGGGGAATATAAACTGATATGAAGCTCACAAAAACTTTCTTGGAAGAGCTTAAGAAATATTTTAAAAGTCAAAGAAGAGAGGTAGAAAGACAATTGAACAATTCCTTTAAAAATATAATTGAGAAATGGAAAAAAAATACTGAAGAAAGCAACTCCTTAAAAAGTAGAATTGACCAAATGGAAAAGGAGGTACAAAAGGTAACTGAAGAAAACCATTCATTAAAAATTTGAGTTGAGTCACTGGGGAAAGTCTGTGACTGAGATGAGAGAGAAAAGCTTGGTTCCAGCCCCAGTCCCTATGTGTGGTCCCAGGGCAGTGGCTGCTTCCTCAGCTTCTGGCCCACAGACTGAGGGGAAATTCAGTAGCTGATCAGAGGGAAATTGCAGGGATTTCTTTGCTGGTGAAGGATTATCTTGTTTTGTCTGTGCTTGGATCTAGGTCATAGTTCTGTGTGGCAGTGCTGGGGTGAGAAGGAATGCTGACATGGTGGAGCTTTTAGTGGTGGTGAAGAGGAAATCCTTCTCATAGTTGAAGGCAGAAAACACTGTTTTTGGTCACTCTTAGATCAGAGCACATGCTAGGAAAGGAATAAACACCTCAATCCTTATCATACTACCTTGGAAGAAATGAAAATGTACAGGTCCCCAGAATTATCTCTGAAAACAGATACACAAAACTCCTGAAGCTTGGGACAGTACATTTTCCACACTGGAAGGAGATCCCTACCTTAACAAAGAATTTAAAACTCAAGTAATTGCCTGGGATCATGAATAAACAAAGGTCCAAAAAAAAGTCTGACACTAAAATCTTTCTTTGGTAGCAAAGAAGATCAAAACATACAACCAGAAGAAGTCAAAAGCTCCTACATCCAAAGACTCCAAGAAAAATATGAATCAGACCCAGGCCATGGAAGAGCTCAAAAAGGAGTTTGAGAAACAAGTAAAAGAAGTAGAGGAAAAACTGGGAAGAGAAATGAGAGTGATGCAAGAAAATCGTGAAAAACATGTCACCAGCTTGCTAAAGGAGACCCAAAAATATACTGAAGGAAATAACACCTTTAAAAAAATAACCTAATCCAAGTCACAAAAGAGGTCCAAAAAGTCAATGAGGAGAAGAATGCTCTAAAAAGCAAAATTGGCCAAATGGAAAAGGAAGTCCAACAGCTTACTGAAGAAAATATTACCTTAAAAATTAGAATAGAGCAATTGGAAGCCAGTGACTTTATGAGAAATCAAGACACTGTAAAACAAATCCAAAAGAATAAAAAAATAGAAAACAATGTGAAACATTTCATTGGAAAAACAACTTACCTGAAAAAAATAAAAGAAAAAACACTAGAATTGGGCAAGTAGAAGTTATTGACTCTGAGACATCAAGAATCAGTCAAACAAAATCAAAAGACAATAAAGCAATCAAATTAAAAGAGCAAAGGATAGTCTACCTGTCAGATGTATAGAGAGGCAAAGAATTCATGATGAAATAAAAGATAGAGAACATTATGAAGTGGAGAACAGATAATTTTGATCATATGAAATTGCAGAGCTTTTCTGCAAAACAAATGCAGTGAAGATCAGAAGGAAAGTAGAAAGCTCAGAAAAAATCTTTATAAGCAAGTGTCTCTGATAAAGGCCTCTTCTCTCAAAAAATATAGAGAACTTAGTCAATTTTTTGAGAATACAAACCATTCCCCAGTTGATAAATGGTCAAATATTATAAATAGGAAATTTTCAGATGAAGAAATCATAGCTATCTATAGACATATGAAGAAGTGCTCTAAATCCTTTTTTTTATTATGCAAGTAAAGCTTTGAAACACTAACACACCAATTAGATTATCTAATATGACAAAAAAACAAAACGATAAATGTTAGAGAAGATATGCCAATATTAGGACATGACTGTACTTATGGGGGAGTTGAGAACTGATCCAACCATTATCTCACAAAAATAAAAACAAAAAAAGAAAAGTCTCTCACAGTGGAGGGGAAACAGGGGAAGGTGAGAGATGGAATGAGTGAATCTTATTCTCATAGAATTTGGCTTAAGGAGGGAATAACATACACATTCAGTTTGGTATGGAAATCTGTCTTACCCTACAGGAAAATAGGGAGAGAAGGGGACAAGAGAGCAGGGGGATAATAGAGAGGAGGGCAGATTGGGAAAGGGGGTAATCAGAAGTAAGTACTTCTGAGGAGAGACAGGGTCAAAAGAAAGAATAGAATAAATGGGACGGCAGGATAGGATTAAGGGAAATAGAGTTAGTTTTTCACAACGCGTTTACTGGGGAAGTGTTTTGCACAACTGCACATGTACAACCTATATTGAGTTGCTTGCCTTTTCAATGAGGGTGGGTGAGGAGGAAGAAAGAGAGAAAATTTGAAACCTAAAATTTTAAAAACATATGTTTAAAAAAAACTTTTCACATGCTACTGGGAAATAAAAAATATAGGAAATGGGGTACAGAAGTCTATTCTGCCCTACAGGAAAGTAGAATGGGAAAGGGATAAGAGAAGGGGGAAGAGACAGAAGACAGGACAGACTAGGGGAAGGGGAGGGATGAGATGGAGTGAAAATTTGGAACTCAAAAAGTTGTGGAAGTGAATGTTGAAAACTGAAAATAAATAAATAAATTTATATTAAAAAATGAATGTTGAGATTGTTTTCACATATTACTGGAGAAAATAAATTCTAAATAAATTAAAAATAAATTAATAAAATGCTGTATCCCATTTTTAAAAAATAAAATGGCTACCAATTTCCCCCATTCACTGTTTCATAATTCCCACACTTCAGGTTTAAAATAATTAAGTGTGGTAGGGGGAAAAGCTAACAATAATCTTTCTCTTCTAGAGACTTAAAAATGGGAGGGAGTGTTTTGTTTTCTAGCTAACAGATCTGATTTGATAAGTAACCTATGGTATTGTAGAAATGAAAAAGTCAAACAGATTGGAGTGTCTTTTCAGCAGTAGGAATGGTAGATTTGATTCCTGAAGAACATTTAAAAAATAAAAATAAAAAAGTACCATTAATAACCAACAAAAAATTATAAAAATTACCATATAAGAAGATATAAAACCATGTCTTAGTAGGATACATCTTCTGTAGGGCAAGCTTTATTCTCTTCCACTTATTTTATTCCCAGTTCCTCATTTTTAACACAGAAGAAGAAAAGATGCTTTCAGTTTTAATCTCCAAAATTTGAGAAATTTTCTTCCTTTGGACATAAGGGTTTAGGTTCATAACGTTAGAGCTGGATTGAACTTCTAAGGCCAACAAGTTTAAATTACTGTTTTTTGTTTTTGTTTTTGTTTTATTTTGTCATTGTAGGAACTGAGATCTTTTGTAGGTGAGAGCTGAAGTAAGTTGACCAAGTCACATCAGGTAGTAAATAACAGAACTGGGATTTGAATGCAGAATCCAAATTCTAAATACAAGGTTCTGGAGCAGCTCGGTGGTGCAGTGAATAGAGCATAGGCCCTTAAGTCAGGAGGACCTGAGTTCAAATCCGGCCTCAGACACTTAACTCTCAATAGCTGTGTGACCCTCGGCAAGTCACTTAACCCCATAGCCTATCAAAATACAAAAAATAATAATAATAATAATAATAATAATAATAATAATAATAATAATAATAATACAAGGTTCTTTCAGTTATTCCATATATCTCCCTCTAAAAGTCACCTGGGGTGAGAGCACTGTTTCTGACCAAAGAAATTTCTATCTCTATGTCTAATTATGAGATTCAAGAGAAGTACTAGGTTTGGAGTCAGATGAACAGGGTTCAAATTAAGATTCTGATAGTTCTATATTCTGTGACCTCAGATAAATCATCTCACCTTTCTGAGTCAGCTCCTTCTCTGTAAAATGTGGAGTTAGGCATAAGTGATCTCTGAAGTTCTTTCTGATTTTATAGCCTTTGGCCCTATGTCTTATTTCAATCAATCAGCAAGTACTTATTTTTCTCAAATTTAATATTACTATTTTTTTGTTTCATGTTAAGTTCCTAACAGTCTCCCTCCCTCCTTCCCCAGCCTGCGCTGGAGAAATTCATCATTTTGCTCTAGATAGATAGATAGATACAGATAGATATAGGTAATTATAGATATAGATAGAATTATATATAGATTTATAAATGTCTTTATAGATATAGATACATAAATAAAGTCTCAGAACAGCTTAGAAGCTCACAATTATCCTTTGAGAAATATTGTTGTCAATTGGAACACTAAAACATTGTTGTTGGAGTTGTGAAATGATCCAACCATTTTGGAGAACAATTTGGAACTATGCCCAAAGGGATACAAAAATGTGCATACCCTTTGATCCAACAGTAGCACTTCTAGGGCTATATCCCAAAGAGATCAAACACATGTACAAAAATATTCATAGCTGCTCTTTTTGTGGTGGCAAAGAATTAGAAACTGAGAGGATGCCCATCAATTGGGGAATGGCTGAGCAAGTTGTGGTATATGAATGTAGTGGAATACTATTGTGCTATAAGAAATGATCAACAAGCTGACTTCAGAAAAACCTGGAAAGACGTATATGGTCTGATGCTGAGTGAAGTGAGCAGAACCAAAAGGACTTTGTACACAATAACAGTCATGTTATGCAATGGCTAAGATTGTTAAACTGAACCTCTCTCAGCTTTATGAGTATTCAACACATCTCCAGAGGCCTCGGGATGGAAAATGCTGTCCACATCCAAAGAAAGAACTATGGAAATCGAATCCCTGTCACTTATTTTTACCTTCTGTTGAGTTTTGTTTCATCTTTCTGATGGTTCCTCCTATTGGTTTTAATTTTTACTTACAACTTCACTAATGTGAAAAAACATTTAATGGGTATGTAAATGTAAAGCCTATGTCAGATTGTGCACCGTCTTGGGGATGGTGGGGGTGTGCAAGGGGGAGAAAAATTTTCAACTCAAAAGCATATGGAAGTGATTGTTGATAAATCAAAATAAATTAATAAAATTTAAAAAAAGAGAAATATTGTCACTATATACAATACTCTCTTGGTACCGCTCATTTCAGTGTTTCTTATTTTTATTTATTTTTAAAATGTATTTGTTTTTAGTTTTTAACATTCACTTCCAAGAGATTTAGAGTTCTAAAATTTTCCCCCCATCTCGCCCCTCTTCCCACCCTGAGATGGCATGTATTCTGAATACCCTTTCCCCACATCTACCCTTCCTTCTATCTCTCCTACCCTCCCCTTTCTCTTATCCCCTTCCCGTTCTATTTTCCTGTAGGGCATGATAGATTTCTATACTCCGTTTCCTGTATTTCTTATTTCCCAGTTGCACATGAAAACAATTTTTTAACATGTGTTTTTAAAACTTTAAGTTCCAAATTTTCTCCTTTCCTCTCTCCCCACCCACCCTGATTGAAAAGGCAAGCAACTTAATACAGGTTTTGCACATGTAGTTATGCAAAATACTTCCATAGTAGTCATGTTGTCAAACCTTCATCCCATCTCATCCCCCATCTATTCTATTCTCTCTTTTGACCCTGTTCCTCTTCAGAAGGGTTTGCTTTTGATTACCGTCTTCCCCAATCTGCCCTCCCCTCTAACATCCCCCTGCTCTTTTGTACCCTTCCCCCCTTATTTTCCTGAGGGTAATATAAATTTCCATACCTAATTGAGTATATATATTATTCCCTTCTTAAGTGAAATCCTATGAGAATAAGATTCATTCACTCGTTTTCCCTCACCTTCCGCCATTTCCCCTCCACTTTAAAAGCCTTTTCTTGTCTGTTTTATGTTAGATAATTTATCCCATTCTACCTCTCCCTTTCTTCTTCTCCCAGAATAATCCTCTCTTACCCCCTAATTTTATTTTCCAGATATCACCCCTTCATCTTCAATTCACGCTGTGCCATTTATCTATCTATCTATCTATCTATCTATCTATCTATCTATCTATCTATCTGCATACATGCATATAATTTTTTTCCCTCCAACTACTCTAATACTGACAAATGTCCATGAGTTACAAATATCATCTTTCCATGTGGGAATGTAAACAGTTAAACCTTAATAAGTCTCTTATGATTTCACTTTCCTGTTTACCTCTTCATGTTCCACTTGGGTCTTCTATTTAGAAGTTGAATTTTCAATTCAGCTCTGGTTTTTTCATCAAGAATGCTTGAAAGTCCTCTATTTCACTGAATATCCCTTTATCCCCTGAAGGATTATACTCAGTTTTGCTGGGTAGGTGATTCTTGGTTGTAATCCTATTTCCTTTGCCCTTTGGAATATTATATTGCATGCCCTACACTCCCTTTATGTAGTAGTTGCTAAAGCTTGTATTATCCTGATTGTGTTTCAACAATACTTGAATTGTTTCTTTCTGGCTGCTTGCAATATTTTCTCCTTGACCTGGGAACTCTGGAATTTGGCTACAATATTCCTAGGAGTTTTCCTTTGGGTACCTCTTTCAGGAGGAGATCAGTAGATTCTTTCAATTTCTATTTTGCCCTCTGGTTCTAATATGTCACAGTAGTTTTCCTTGATAATTTCTTGAAAGATGATGTCTAGACTCTTTTTTTGATGATGGCTTTCAGATAGACCAATAATTTTCAAATTCTCTCTCCTGGATCTATTTTCCAGGCCAGTTGTTTTTCCAATGAGATATTTCATAACATTTTCTATTTTTCCATTCTTTGGGGATTTGTTTTACAGTGTCTTGATTTCTCATAAAGTCACTAGCTTCCAATTGCTGTATTCTAAGTTTTAAGGAAGAATTTTCTACAGTAAGCTTTTGGACTTCATTTTCCATTTGGCCAGTTTTTATTTTTAAAATTTTCTTCTCCTCATTGACTTTTTCAACCTCTTTTGCCATTTGGGTTAGGCTATTTTTTAAGTGTTATTTTCTTCAGTATTTTTTTGGGTCTCCTTTAGCAAGCTTTTGACATGTTTTTCATGATTTTCTTGCATCACTCTTATTTCTCTTCCCAGTTTTTCCTCTACTTCTCTTACTTGTGCCTCAAACTCTTTTTTTGAGCTCTTCCCTGGCCTGGGACTCATTCAAATTTTTTCTTGGAGGTTTTGGATCTAGGAGCTCTGACTTTATTGTCTTCTTCGTTTTGTGTATTTTGATCTTCTTTGTTACCAAAGAAAGATTCCATGGTCTGACTTTTATTTTGAGCCTTTGTTTGTTCATGATCCCAGCCAATTACTTGAGTTATAAACTCTTTGTTAAGGTAGGGGTCTGCTTCCAGTATGGAGAATATACTGTCCCAATCTACAGGGGTTTTGTGCATCTGTTTTCAGAGATAATTCTGGGGAACTGTACATTTTCAGTTCTTCCAAGGTGGTATGATAAGAATCAAGGTGTTTATTCCTTTCCTGGCATGTGCTCTGATCTAAGAGTGACCAAAAGCATTGTTTTCTGCCTTCAACTGTGAGGAGGATTTACTCTGCACCACCACTACAAGCTCTACCTGATCAGCATTCTTTCTCGCCCCAGGACTGCCACACAGAACTGTTACCTAGATCCAAGCATGGACAAAACAAGATAATCCTTCACCAGCAAAGAGATCCCTGCAATCCCTCTCTGATCAGCCACTTTATTCCCCCTCAGCCTGTGGGCCAGTTACTCTGGAAGAGGCTACTGCCCCATGAATTAGCTCAGGGACTAGGGCTGGGACTGTGCTTCTCTCTGTCACACAGTCACAGACTTTTCCCACTGACCTTTTAAGTTATCTTTGGCATTTGTGGGTTGAGAAGTTAGGAAACCACCACAGCTGCCCATGATTCAGTCCTCTGAGGCCTGCTTCAGGTTCACTGGGGCCTGGTTTGCCTGCGTGCCCATGCCCAACTATGTTGCTTTCCCTGTTTGGTGTGATATACCTTTCAGATCAACCATCCAGACTGTCTTGCCCTGGAAATTTGTTTCACTCTGTCTTTTTTGGGCTCTGCTGCTCTAGAATTTGTTTACAGCCATTTTTTACAGGTATTTGGATAGGTTTGGGGGAGAGTTCAAGCAAGTCACTGCTTTTATTCCCTATTTTCACTCCACCCCCTGTTTGTTATATTTATGCAAGTCTTTCCATGATTTTTCTAAAATCAAATGCTCATCAAATTTTTTTTTATAGTACACTATTATTATATCAACAAGTACTTACTAAATGCATACTAAGTCGGGTGCTATGCTAGTAACTGAAGATAGAGAGATAAAATTGCAATAGGCCTTGAAAGAGCACACATTTATGCAGGAAAGGCAATATATGCACATATAGCTATCTCCAAAATAAAATAATGGAATGGAATGGGCCTCCAACAGTTTCAAAGATCAGGAAGGGCTTCATATAGAAAGTGATTCTTGAGCTATATTGAAGGGATCTTCACAAATAGTTTTGTTTATGATTTCTTGAAATACAGCACTAGAAAACTAAGCTTTAATAAAGCCCATTGGGATTCAAATGGATCTAATTGAAAATGCCTTAAACCTAAGTCACTCTGACTTTCACTGATCAGTAAAAAACAGGTCACAGCTCAATCCTTACTTGGTCACTCTTTTGGTTTTGATGGCTCATAGTGAGTGTAAATAGCAATTATTTCCATTACGACCCCAAACCCTGAGAGTCTTCCCCTACCAGTTTGACCCAGTTTGATTTTTTTTTAAGTAGGCAAACGAGGCCATCTTTTGTGTCATTTCTTACCTAGCCTTAAATCACTGAATGGGTGTTGCCTCAGACAAACTGAGACCTGGGAAAGAACTTAGCTTAAAACAGTCAAGGTCTCTCACTGCATCTGAGGTCATTTCCAGTTCTCCTGATTTGTGTCTTACCATTAGACTCAGTTGACCATCTAGGAGAAACTGAGGCTGATTCTTTTGCACAACACTGCCTCATTTAAATCCAATTCATTTGCAAATCAAGGCATCACCCTCCTAATGTCATTGGTCCTTCTTGAGAATGAAGGACAAACAACAACAACAATGATGATGACTGGAGTTTAGACCTCACCTCTGACAAGGTCACACAGGTTATCTTTGAAAGAGTCACTTAATACTTAATATCTTAGAATCAGTTTCATTGTCTGTAAAATGAAGTCTTTGAACTAGATCACCTTCAAAGTACTTTCCAATTCTAGATCTCTGACCTATAAAGTTATTCAATGGAAGGCTTAAGTCCCAACATGAAACACTCAGACTGCACAGAGAAAATAACCAAGAGAATTATTTCAATTTATAGCTGAGAATTTCTCCTGACTCATGGGTGCCATAGGTTTCAGTCCAGAAAGGAGTCTTTAATAGTTAAATGAGAGACCAATATCTACATTTTATAGACCTAGATTGACCACATATTTTTCACACCTCCTAATCTCATTCACTGGTGGGTCACCTAGTTGTTTAGTCATCTCCATGTCAGGAGCAATTAGAGTAAGGGCTCTATGTTTGCTAAGGATTGTGCAAGATGTACTGGATTGTATAATGATGCTATGTCTCTGATGTAGATGGTAGGGATTGCCTTAGAGTTACATTTCAGTGTATAGGTATAGGGCAAGGCCGTTTTCCTTGGTTTCTTAAATTGAGTAGTATTCAAAGACGGAAGTAGGAGAAGGGAACATATTAAGAACAAGCATAATCTGACATGTGTAGAGTTTGTGAATTTCTGAGACCTCACCTTCCAAAAACGGTGTTTTATTTTGTTTTGATTTTTGTTTATTTTTGTATTTTCTTCTGTTGGTGTTATTTTTACTACCATAAAATTATTGACTTGACTCCTGGAACATATCATGCTATTTAAAGGTACTGACCATTCCCAAGCCTGGACCCTAACCTTTACTCCTAATTATGCCAAGGTTATTTCTATTATAACTCCACAATCTGTTTCTGCAAGCCTCCATTATCCACAGGCCAGGAGCATAGTCTTTATCAGCAGCATCAAGTTCTATTGTTGTATCATAAAATAAACCAGTTGTCCTCTGACCTCAAAAGTTAGAGCTGAACTCTTCATTAACTTCTCTTTAATACAGAAATCAAGAAATTGAAAAGAATACATTGAGTGCTTACTAGATACTAGTACAAGGCTAGGTGTTGTATATGCAAAAACAAAAAGATGCTGTCCCTGTCTTCAAAGAATTTACCTTCTATCATAAATCATGCATATTAGCAAATATAAAATAAATAGAAGACAATTTTATGTGGAGGACTAGCAACTGATAGAATCAAGAAAGGCCTCATATAGGTAGTGGCATTTAAACTAACTTTAAAGGGAGGTAGGAGCTCCAAGAGGTGGAAGTAAGAAAATAAAGCATGGTGGACTGCAAGTCCAAAGACACCCAGAGGAAAATAAATGTGATATGTGAGAATCAACAAGGAAACTAGATTAATTATATAATAGAATGTGTAAAGGGGAATAAAATATCACAAGGCAGGAAAGGTAAACTTATTTAATATTCAGATTTAGTGGAAAATTGGGAGAGATGGCTACCATGTTCAAGGACAAAGTTGAAATTAAAAAAAAATCCTTTCAGGCTTGGATCACTGGGTTGAAACTAATTATATGCAATTTGAAAGTGATAACTGCAAAGTATTATGCTTAGGTTTAAAAAAATAGATACAATATGTGTAAGACACAGGAGGTTTGGGGTAGATTGCAATTAGTCTCAAAAAGTTCTGTGGACCCTATGTGAGTCAAGTTCAATGTGGCAGCCAAGAAAGGTAATGTGAGTCAATGCTACCTAGTAGTATTGACAAACAGATAGAAAGTAACTGTAACTTTTACTCCATATTTCCTGCCATATATTTTGTCTTTATTATTCCTACCATTTATGGAGTATGCACAACTTATATCCTTAATTACAATTGAGACTATAAAAAGTGATCATACACAGTCTCTAATCTTCCTGATCTTTCAATCTTCCTATGTACATAGAATATGTGTTTGTGAAATTATAACTAGCAGTACGCAAAACAGACTTCTGAGAGTCAGGTGAGTGATCAAATCTAAGTCTTTAAGGAGTTCAGAGGAAGAAACAGTAATTTTGGGCTGACCTGGTCAGCAAGTGCTTCATGGAAAAGGAAGAACCTGAGGTAATCTTCGAAAAATAGGTTTAATTTAAATCCATGGTCTTTGAAGAGATTCTAAATGGGTTACTAGTGTGATCAAGGTACAGAGGTGAAAATTCACATGATATAATGTGGGGAAAGTAGCTAGACCAAACTGACAAGAGGAAAAGTTTTATGTAGGGGAACTATGAGGTATGAGTTTAGGAAGGTATACTGGAGCCAGCTATAATTCTTCTACATGATATTGTCAGCCATTGGAAACATCTCCACTTTCCTTTATTTAAAACAGTTCAAAATGCACTGCTCTTTATAATGACTCTTACTTGTTCCCTCTGGCTCCTACAATACTATCACTGATCATTTGGATTTAATTTGGCAGAGTGACTTACGTATTCATATACACATATGCCATCATAATACATAGCTGTCTCTATTAAAACAATCTGAGAAGCACACATCATGGACACTGGGAAGGATTAAATAGCATTGCAGATGTTGCTGTTGACTTTTAAATTCAGTAGGCAGTTCTGTGAATCATCTCTTCTTCCACCCAAATGTCACGCAGGGAAGGAAATGAGTTACAAGCTAATACGTATTTCCTCAGGCTCTCTGATTATTTTCTTTGCACCATGCTAAGACCTTTCTAACCCTTGGCTTGTTTGTTACTTAAGCATAGACCAACAAGAATTAAACAACTTCCCTTCTAATAAATGCTATTAGGCAGTGCCGGTGTCTAATGAGCTGGGTGCAAGTGACTCAACACTAAATCGAAAGCACTTATGGACTTGCACACATATTTCCTTAGAGAAATGGTTGATAGATTGACCACAGAATAACTAGACTGAGATCTGGATTCTATCTTGCCTCCTTCATCAACTTAATGTGCATCTTCAAGGCAAATTATTTAACCACAGTAGATCTCAGTTCTCTATTTGTAAAGAAAATGACAATTCCTTGGGTCCTTATTCTGTATTCTCATTCCCTATGGAAGATTATGATACTATGTGTTTTGCTCTAATCAAGGTGACATCAAAACAATACGCAGAGAAGTGTCAAAACTAAATCAATTAGCTCTTTTGGCTTCCAGTGCCAAAGCAGCTAGGTCAAATGATTTTTATATGGAGTTAATATAAAGAATATAGCATTTAGGATCAGATGACCTGAGTTCAAATTCTGTGTTCTGATACTTATTGTATGTGTAACTACATTAAATTCTGTGATCCCTTAGTTTCCACATCTATGAAATCAAGAAGTCAAACTACATAGCCTCAGTCTCCTTCCAGATGTAAATCTGTAACTCGATAATTATCCTGTGAATTGGTCAATAAAATCACAATAGTTCAAGCATGTGAAGTTAAAACAATTCTCTAAATGAGAAGGATCATGGCAGCACATAGAATGGTAAAAAAGATATAGCAATGGATCCCTGGACTTTGATTTAGGATATGCTGGACTCAAATCCAGCCTCTACCACTTAGTAATTGTATGGCAATAGGGAAGTCATTTACTCTCTATGGGCCTCAATCCTTCATTCGTAAACTGAGAATGTTAGATTTGATGACCTCTAATTTTCTTTGATTCAATGTTCCTATGTCCTTCCACACCATCCTGCCCTTATTTTCCCCACTTTCCTTTCCCATACAACTTATAGAGATTTTCTTTATTTTCCCCTTATATCTATTAAAAGTAGATTTATTGTGGAATGGGAAGACTAGAGTAGGAGAGGGATCAAAGATGAAGATCAGATACTTTGGGAAAGAGCAGAAGAGAAACAATTCTTTTACTCTTCTTCATAATTTCCAGGCTGAATCCCTGGTTATGGTCAAATTAAAAGAGCCATAGATAAGAGGTCCTGTGAAATCAAAGCATAGGGTAATGTATTAGATCTTATGATGTTCAATCCATAGTTTCCTAATTAAAAGTTGCTTATATTCCTTACAGTAAAGAAAGTGGTTGCTGTTTTGTGAAATGGGTTCTAGACTGCCCTATACTGACAAATTACCTACACAAATGACTTGGAATTACCCTGTCACTCACTAGATTAATTTAGATATCACTGAACTAAAGCTGGAAGGGATATTAAAAGTTATCTAATCTAACGTTCTTATTTTATAGATAAAGAAGCTGAGGCCCAAAAAGGTGAAGTGACTTGTCCAGCATTCTGTGGGTTGGAATTTGAGAAGTGTGGTTTGAACCTAGGGCTTTTGTTGCCAAAGCCAATGATTTTTTTTTTTTACTACTGTGCAGTCATAGAGAGATCATCATCATCTCAGGTATAAAAGGGAAAGAATGTTGCCCTACCCTACCCTATTATCATGGCCATGGAAAATAATAATAAACAGAGCAATAATTTTGTTTAAATTACTAATAATTAACATTTATACAGTACCTGCTGTTGGACATTGTGATAAGGGCTTTTACAAATGTTATCTCATTTGAAACCTGTGAATTACATATTATTCCTCATTTTACAGTTGAAGAAGCTGAGACAAGTTAAGTGACTTGCCTAGGGTCATACACCTAGTAAATATCTGGGGCTAGATTTTAAATCAGGTCCAGGCCCAGCATTCTATCTACTACTCCAGTTTATAGTTATGGGCTTCATAATATTAAAGGCAAGAAGTTTTTAACTGTAATATTTTAATTTGCAAAATAAATGGAATAAAGCCTAAAATGGGACAAACTACATGGACTTCAGCCACCTCAATATCACAATCAAGAAAGAAAAAACTGGATACAATGAAATCACCAGAAGGGCGAACGGGATGCATCTACAAACAGAGGCCCATGACTAGGCCCTAGGTTACATGATCTTCAGGCCTCCACAGGAGAAGTAATAAGATTGATGATGCAATCAGAAGTACCTTCCTGACACAATGTCCTAGTTACACTATATTTGTATCCACTCCTAGCTCTGGTGACCCACGCATGGGGATGATCCACTAGGACTTTTATAGGAGAAAACTAACTCACTCTGTCTGATTGATTTCTAACTCTCATCTCATAGTTAGGGAGATACCAATTATTGAGGATTGAAATTTTTACCACAGAAAAAGGTGAGATGGGAGAAATAATTGGGAGGAATAGGTCATGTGAAAACCAGTTGCAATGATGATTGGGGCCAGAAAATCAGAATGATTTTTTTTTTGTAATATCACAGACAATTTTTAAACAATTCAAAAAGTATTTCATTAAGGATCCTACAATGAGTGATACCTTGTGCTAATTTTAAAAATAATTAAAATTGTGAGATTCATGTTACGTGAAAACTAGCTTGATTGGAGTGGTGCAGTCAATAAGAGGAGTCAGGAAGATTCCTCTTCCAGAGTTCAAATCTGGCATCAGACACTAGCTGTGTCTGGGCAAGACATGCTGGGCAACTTACTTAACCCTGTTTGCCTCAGTTTCCTCATCTATAAAATGAGTTGGAGACAGAAATGGCAAGTCACTCTAGTATCTTTGCAAAGAAAACTCCAAATGGCATCATAAAGGATTGGATATGTCTGAAGACTGAAGAACTACTGAATAACAAAGCTTGACAGGAAGAACTTTCAACAGAAGCAAAGAATATCTATAAGAAGACAATGCAGACCTGTGTAAACACAAGATGTCATTGCCTGACCGTAACTTTTGCAAGCTATTAAAAGGATTTGATATAGGAATAAATGGAGTTTTGTTTAAAATGACAAGTAGCATCTATCTAAAACCATTAGCAAACATTATATGAAATGGGGAAAAGTTAGAAGAATTCCTAATAAGATCAGGGGTGAAATAAGGATGTCCATTATCACCACCCTTATTTAATACTGTACTAGAAATGTTAGCTCTATCAGTAAGAGAAGAAAAATAAATTGAAAGAATTAAAATAGGCAATGTAGAAACAAAGCTATCACCCTTTGCAGATGATATGATCATATACTTAGAGAATTCTCGATAATCAACTTAAAATCTACTTGAAACAACGAATTTTGCAAAGTTGAAGGATATAATAAACCTACATAAATCGTAGGCATTATACATAATATTATACACACACACACATATGTATGTATGTATGTATGTATGTATGTATGAATATATTTGTGTATGCATTCCAGCAGCAAGAGATAGAAAGAGAAATTCCATTTAGAATAACTGTAGATGGGGGTCAGAGCCAAGATGGCAGAGTGAAAGCAGTGGCTTGCTTGAACTCTCCTCCAAACCCCTCCAAATACTCATAAAAAATGGCTCTAAACAAATTCTGGGGCAGCAGAACCCACAAAAAGACATAGTGAAACAAATTTCCAGCCCAAGACAAGCTGGATGATTCAGCAGAAAGGTGTATTGCGCCGGGCTGGGAGCGCAGGGCAGTGTGGCTTGGGCGCGCAGTCTACAGCGAACCTGGAGAAGGCCTCAGAGGACAGAATCTCATGCACCTGTGGAGGTTTTCAGACTCCTAAATCCACCAATGCCAAAGACAACTTAAAAGGTCAGTGGGAAAATTCTGTTTCTGTCGGTGCTGAGAAAGAAAGGTGGGGTCTCAGCTCCATTCCCCAAGAGCATGGTCCTGCGGCAGGGCAGCTGTTTCCCCAAGCTTCCAGCCCACAGACTGAGGGGGAACCCAGTGGCTGATCAGAGAGGGATTATGGGGATCTCTTTCCCAGTGCTCAGGCAGGAATCTCTTGCTTTGCCTTTGTTTGGATCTGGGCCACATTTCTGGGCATTGGTGCTGGGGTGAGGCGGAGTGCTGGCGTGGTGGAGCTTGTAGTGGCTGTAGAGAGTAACCCCTCCTCACAGTTACAGGACAGAAAGGAGTACTTGTAGTCACAGGCCAGAAAAGGAGTAAACACCTGGCCCCTTATCATACCACCTTGGAAGAACTGAAAATTTACAGGTCCCTACAAGTATCTCTGAAAACAGCTGTACAAACCCCTGAAACTTGGGACAGCACATTCTCCACATTGGAGGCAGATTCTAACCTTAACAAAGAGTTTAAAACTTAAGTAATTGGCTGGGGTCATGAGCAAGCAGCGCAAAAAGAGTCAGACTATATTATCTTACTTTGGTGAAAAAGAAGATCAAAATATACAACCAGAAGAAGACAACAAAATCAAAGCTCCTACATCCAAAGCCTCCAAGAAAAATATGAATCAGTCCCATGGAAGAGATCAAAAGGGATTTTGACAAGCAAGTAAGGGAAGTAGAGGAAAAACTGGGAAGAGAAATGAGAGTGATGCAAGAAAATCATGAAACACAAGTCAACAGCTTACTAAAGGAGACCCAAAAAAAATACTGAAGAAAATAACACCTTAAAAAATAGCCTAAACCAAATGGCAAAAGAGGTCGAAAAAGTCAATGAGAAGAAGAATGTTTTAAAAATCAAAACTGGCCAAATGGAAAAGGAAGTCCAAAAGCTGACTATAGAAAATACTTCCTTAAAAATTAGAATAGAGCAATTGGAAGCTAGTGACTTTATGAGAAATCACGATAGAACAAACCCGAAAGAATGAAATATTAGAAAACAATGTGAAATATCTCATTGGAAAAACAACTGACCTGGAAAATAGATCCAGGAGAGAGAATTTAAAAATTATTGGACTATCTGAAATCCATGATCAAAAAAATAGCCTAGACATCATCTTTCAAGAAATCATCAAGGAATACTGCCCTGATATATTAGAACCAGAGGGCAAAATAAAATTGAAAGAATCCACAGATCTCCTCTTCAAAGAGTTCCCCAAAGGAAAACTCCTAGGAATATTGTATCCAAATTCCAGAGTTCCCAGGTCAAGGAGAAAATATTTCAAGCTGCCAGAAGGAAACAGTTCAAGTACTGTGGAAACACAATCAGGATAACACAAGATTTAGCAGCTTCTACATTAAAGGACCACAGGGCATGGAATATTCTGGAGGGCAAAGGAGATAAGATTACAACCAAGAATCACCTACCCAGAAAAACTGAGTATAATCCTTCAGGGGATAAAATGATCATTCAGTGAAATAGAGGACTTTCAAGCATTCTTGATGAAAAGACCAGAGCTGAATAGAAAATCTGACTTTCAAATACAGGACTCAAGTGGAACCTGAAGAGGTAAATAGGAAAGAGAAATCATAACGGATTTATTAAGATTGAACTGTTTATGTTCCTGCATAGAAAGATGATATTTATAACTCCTGAGACCTTTGTCAGTATTAGGGTCATTGGAGGAAAAAAAATTTTATATATATATATATATATATATATATATATGTAGATAGAGAGATAGACAGCACAGGGTGAGCTGAAAGTGAAGGGGTAATATCTGGAGAATAAAATTAAGGGATGAGAGAGGATTATACTCACTCCTGGATCTATTTTCCAGGTCAGTTGTCTTTCCAATGAGATATTTCACATTGTTTTCTAATTTTTCATTCTTTTAGATTTGTTTTACAGTGTCTTGATTTCTCATAAAGTCACTGTCTTCCCATTGCTCTATTCTAATTTTTAAGGAAGCATCTTCCTCAGTAATCTTTTGGACTTCCTCTTCCATTTGGCCAATTTTTCTTTTTAGGGCATATTTCTCCTCATTGGCTTTTTGGACCTCTTTTGCCATTTGGTTTAAGCTGTTTTTTAAGGTGTTATTTTCTTCAGTATTCTTTTGGGTCTGCTTTAGCAAGCTGTTGACTTGTTTTTCATGATTTTCTTGCATCACTCTCATTTCTCTTCCCAGTCTTTCTTCTACTTCCCTTACTTGCTCTCAAAATCCCTTTTGAGCTCTTCCAAGGCCTGGGACTGATTCATATTTTTCTTGGAGGTTTTGGATGTAGGAGCTTTGATTTTGTTGTCTTCTGGTTATTCTTTTTTCTAAAGTAAGACAATATAGTCTGACTCTTTTTGCACTGCTTGCTCATGATCCCAGCCACTTACTTGAGTTTTAAACTCCTTGTTAAGGTAAGAGTCTGCTTCCAATGTGGAGAGTGTACTGTCCCAAGCTTCAGGGGTTTGTACAGCTGTTTTCAGAGATACTTGTAGGGACCTGTAAATTTTAAGTTCTTCCAAGGTGGTATGATAAGGGGTGAGGTGTTTACTCCTTTCCTGACCCGTGACCACAAGTATTCCTTTCTATCCTGTAATTGTGAGGAGGGGGTTACTCTCTACAGCCACTACAAGCTCCACCAGGACAGTGCTCCACCTCACCCCAGCCCTGCTGACCAGAACTATGACCCAGATCCACACACGGGCAAAGCAAGAGATTCCTGCCTCAGCACTGGCAAAAAGATCCCTGCTGTACCTCTCTGATCAGCCACTGGGTTCCCCCTCAGTCTATGGGCCGGAAGGTTGGGAAGCAGCTGCCTCCCCATGGCCAGGCTCTTGGGGAATGGTGCTGAGACCCTGCCTTCCTCTCTGACCACCAAAAGAAACAGACTTTTCCCACTGACCTTGTAAGTTGTGTTTGGCATTGGTGGATTGAGGAGTCTGGAAACCTCCACAGCTGCCCGCGATTCAGTCCTCTGAAGCCTGTTTCAGGTTTGCTATGGCCTGCGTGCCCATGCTAAGCTGCGCTCCCAGCCCGGCGTGATACACCTTTCTGCTCAATCATCCAGGTTGTCTTGGGCTGGAAATTTGTTTCACTCTGTCTTTTTGTGGGTTCTGCTGCTTCAGAATTTGTTTAGAGCCATTTTTATGAGTATTTCGAGGGTTTGGGGGGAGATCTCAAGCAAGTCACTGCTTTCACTCTGCCATCTTGGCTCCGCCCTTGAAACCTAAAGTTTTTAAAACATGTTTAAAAAAATGTTCTCACATGCTACTGGGAAATAAAAAATACAGGAAATGATGTACAGAAGTCTATCCTGACCTACAGGAAAATAGAAGAGGAAGGGGATAAGAGAAAGGGAAGAGATATAAGAGAGGACAGACTAGGGGAAGGGATATTCAGAATGCATGCCATCTTGGGGTGGGGGGAGGGGGTAGATGGAGTGAAAATTTGGAACTCAAAAACTTGTGGAAGTGAATGTTGAAAACCAAAAATAAATAAATTTTTATTAAAAAAAAAGAATAACTGTAGATGATATAAAAATATTTTGGAGTCTACCTGCCAAGATAAACTGAGGAACTATATGAACAAAATTACAAGACACTTTTCCCATAAATAAAGTCCAGTCTAAATAATTGTGAAAATATCAATTACCTATGCATAGGCTAAACAAATATAATAAAAATGACAACTCTAAATTAATTTGCTTATTCAGTGCCATACCAATCAAATTACAAAAACATGTTTCATACAGAAACAAAAATGATAGCAAAATTCATCTGGAAGAGCAAAAGCTTAAGTATATCAACAAAAGTAGTGAAAAGAAATGCAAGGAAAGGTGACCTAACTGTACCATGTCTAAAACTGTATTATAAAACAAGAATAATCAAAACTACTTGATTCTGCCTAAGAAATGGAGTGCTGGATCAGTGGAATAGGTTAGGTACACAAGATGCAATAGTCAACGACTGCAATAATCTACTGTTTGATAAACCCAAAGACTCCAGCTTCTGGGATAAGAACTCACTATTTGACAGAAAGTACTGGGAAAACTGGAAAAGAGTATGGCAGAAACTAGGCATAGACCAACATCTTACAACCTATACCAAGATAAGTTTGAAATGGGTATGTGATTTGGACATAAAGTGTGATAGCATGAGCAAATTAGGAAAGCAAAGCATAGATTAACTATCAGGTTTATGAAGAACATATTTTATGACCAAACAGGAGACAGAGAAAATTATGAAATGCAAAATGGATAATTTTAATTAGATTAAATTAAAAAATTTTCACAGAAACAAAGCTAATGAACCAAGATTAGAAGGGAAGCAGAAAGCTGGGAAACATTTTTTACAGCCAACGTCTCTGATAAAGGTCTCATTTCTAAAATATATGGAGAACTGAGTCAGAATTATAAAAATACAAGTCATTCCCCAATATACAAATTTTCAAAGGATATTAAGTCAGTTTTCAGATGAAGAATTTAAAGCTATCTATACTCACATAAAAATGTTCTAAATTACTATTGATTACAGAAATGTGAATTAAAACAACTCTGAGGCACCACTTCCCACTATCAGATTGTCTAACATGACAAAACAGGAAAATGATAAATGTTGGGGAGGATGTGGGAAATTTGGAACACTAATGCATTGTTGGAGTTGTGAATTGATCCAACCATTCTAGAGGCAATTTGGAGCTATGCCCAAAGGGCTATCAAACTATGCAGACCCTTTGATCCAGCAATACCTTGTAGTCAAGGTCTGTATCACAAAGAGATATAAAAAAATGCAAACATACTCACATGTACAAAAATGTGTTTATAGTGGGTCTTTTTGTGGTGGCCAAGAATTGGAAATTGAGGGGATATCCATCAATTGGGGAATGACAAAACAAGTTGAGATATATGAATGTAATGGAATCCTATTGTTCCATAAGATATGATGAGCAGTCAGATTTCAGAAAAACCTGGAAAGACTTATATGTACTGATATTAAATGAAGTGAGCAGAACCAAGAAAGCATTGTATACAGTAACAACAAAATTGTGCAATGACCAACTTTGAAAGACTTAGATCTTCTCAGCAATATAATTATCTAAGTACAGTATCTAAAAGGGATGCAGAAAAAATTTGGAACTCAAAATTTTTTAAAAGTGAATATTGAAAAGCATTATATATATATGAGCTCTGATTATTATTCATTATTATTTTAAAGCCCCTACTCTAGTTAAAGTATTGTGCTAGTTACTAGGAATATAGAATAGAAAACATTTCACAGTGTATGTCCTCAAGAAACTTCCAATATAAGTCATGTATGTGAAACATACATGACAATGTGTCACAAACTTCCTGGCCCTTTCTGCTATAAGAGAGGTGCTTTTCTTGAGTTATGTCCTTTGGCATGCATGATTTCTCTACTCTAAAACAGAAATGTAACCCTGCCACCTCTCTACCCATCTCCAGATGCCCAGCCCTACCTCCCACAGGAGGTGTCAAGAGGCTACCCTATGAATCCTTCCATATTCTTTACACAGTCTTCCCTTCTCAACACAGATAAAGGGGAACTAGGTTTCTGTATCTTAATGCATTTTCTGATTTCTTCTCCTTTAACACATTCATATTTTGCCACTTTTCCTTCCAAAAGGCAGTGGTTCCTTATTTGGTCTGTTAGATGTTGAAATCCAGTAAAATGACTGCCATGGCTTTCTGCCCTGAACCTCAACTTAAACAAAATATAATCCAGGTTGAATTCTCCCTTCAGCAGAGGCTGAAACCAGAGACCAAATAGGTTTGGCTCTGCATGCTTTCATATGTACTTGTGGTTTCCATGGAAACCATTCCCACAGTTTCCAAATGTTCAGGATGGTAGCAGTGCCCCTTAGATGCTGGCTTTTAGAATATTAAAAATATTCCACAGCATCAAGGAAAGGGAGAGAGATAATCTTTTAAAATGAAATTTCTTCCCCTCTTTTCCCCTCTTGAGATCCTTTTCTGAAATAAGTTTTGAAAGTACCTAGAGGGGTTTGGAGGTAGACATTAGAGAGAGAGAGAGAGAGAGAGAGAGAGAGAGAGAGAGAGAGAGAGAGAGAGAGACAGAGAGAGAGACAGAGAGACAGAGAGACAGAGACAGAGAGAGAGAGAGAGAGACTCAGACACACAGAAACAGAGACAAAGACACAGAGAGACAGAGAGAGAAAGTCAAAGGCAGACATAGACAAATACAAAGACAAAGAAAGGAAGAAAAGGTGAGCTAACCAATTTTGGAAAGTACCTCCTTGGAGGGAAGTAAGGAATTCAGTTTTCAAAGGGAAAGAAAGATATGTATGTGAACTATGTGTCAACTTCTATTCTAGTAATAACAGTACCCCAAAATCTACAAGTGTAATTTAGTAGAGGGAATGAAATATTTAATATTTTTTTTAGAGAATGTATTTTGCAAGAGTCACTTTTATAATGTCTATCAATTCAAGATTCATGAGGAAGACTAAGATTACTTCTTAATTCTGTCCAGCACTCGTGTGAATAATTGTGTTATCACCAGGAATATGGTGATGGTAGCTAATGCTAGCTTTACTGAACATGGCCCCATAGACCTTTTTTCCCAGCTTCCTTGCTTATAGGATTTCTTTCTGGTGAAATGCCCTCCTTCATCATTTCTACACATGAACATTCTGTGTAATTCAAGCCTGACCTGCTCCATGAAGCCTTTTCTTTTCTGGAGCCTCCTATCTTTGATCTCCCTTCCTTCTGAACTGTTAAAATTCTTGGGCTTGGTAGCACACACACTAACACTTAACTTTATGTAAAAAAAAAAATTCGACAGGAAGTAGAGCCACGATGGCAGAGTGAAAGCACTGACTTCCTTGAGCTCTCCCCCAAACTCCTTCAAATATCTGTAAAAAATTGCTGTAAACAAATTCTGAAGCAGCAGAACTCACAAAAAGGCAGAGTGGAACAAATTTCCAGTCCAAGACAACCTGGATGGTTCATTGAAAAGGTGTATTGCACTGGCTGGCAGAGGAACACACTTCAGCATGAGCAGGAAAGCATCAGAGGCCTCAGTGAATCTGGAGCAAGCCTCAGAGGTTTGAATTCCAGGCAGCAGTGGCTCTTTCCACACTTGTCAATCCACAAACCCCAAAGACAACTTGGAAGGTCAGTAGGAAAAGTCTGTGACCATAGTGAGAGGGAAGCTAGGTCCCAGCCCCAGTCCCTGTGCAGCCCTGAGGCAGTGGCTATTCCTAAACTCAGACTACAAACAGAGGGGGAATTGAATGGCTGATCAGAGGGAGATTGCAGGTATCTCTGCCGGTGCTGAGTCAGGAATCTCTTGCTTTGCCTCTGCTTGGATCTGGTTCTCAGTTCTGGTTGATGGTCCTGTGGCAAGGAGGAGCACTGGCATGGTGGAGTTTGTCCTGGAAGTAGAGAAGGAATCCTCCTTTGGTCTAATGCAAAAAAGAGTGCCTATGGTCACTCATAGACCAGAGACAGCCAGGAAAGAAGTAAACACCTCACCTTTGATTATACCACCTTGGAGAATGGAAAATTTACAGGTCCCCAGAATTATCTTTGAAAACAGCTACTCAAGACCCCTGAAGCTTGGGACAGCACATTCTCCACCCTGGAAGCAAGTCCCTACCTTAACAAAGAGTTTATAACTCAAATAACCAGCTGTAAATATGAGCAAACTGGGCAAAAAAAGTCAGACCATAGAACCTTTCTTTGGTGACAAATAAGATCAAAATATACAACCAGAAAAAGACAACAAAGTCAAAGCTCCTACATCCAAAGTGCCCAAGAAAGATATGAATCAGTCCCAGGCCATGGAAGACCTCAAAAGGGATTTTGAAAAGCAACTAAGAGAAGTAGAGGAAAAACTGGGAAGAGAAAGAAGAGTAATGCAAGAAAATCATGAAAAACAAGTCAACAGCTTGCTAAAGGAGAACCAAAAAATACTGAATAAAATAACACCTTAAATAGTAGCCTAACCCAAATGGCAAAAGAGGTCCAAAAAGCCAATGAGGAGAACAATACCCTAAAAAGCAGAATTGGCCAAATGGAAAAGGAAGTCCAAAGCTCACTGAAGAAAATATTTCCTTAAATATTAGAATGGAACAAATGGAAGCTATTGACTTCATGAGAAATCAAGACATTGTAACACAGAACCAAAAGAATGAAAAAACAGAAAATAATGTGAAAAATCTCATTGGAAAAACAACTGACCTGACAAATAGATCCAGGAGACAGAATTAAAAAATTATTGGACTATCTGAAAGCCATGATCATAAAAAGAACTTAGACATCATCTTTTAAGAAATTATGAAGGAAAACTGCCCTGATGTTGTAGAACCAGAGGGCAGAATAGAAATGGAAAGAATCCACCGATCACCTCCTGAAAGAGCCCCCAAAGGAAAACTCTTAGGAATATCATAGTCAAATTCCAGGGTTCCAAGGTCACAAAGAAAGTACTGCAAGCAGTCAGAAAGAAACAATATAAATATCATGGAAACACAATCAGGATAGCACAAGATTTAGTAGCTTCTACATTAAGGGACCAAAGGACTTGAAATATAATATTTACAGAGGTCAAAGGAGATAGGATTACAACCAAGAATCACCTACTCAGCAAAGCTGAGCTTAATCCTTCAGAGGAAAAAATGACTTTCAGTGAAATAGAGGACTTTCAAGCATTCTTGATGAAAAGACCAGAGCTGAACAGAAAATTTGACTTTCAAATACAAGACTCAAGGCAAACACGAAGAGGTAAACAGGAAAGAGATATCATAAGGGACTTATTAAAATTGAGCTGTTTACATTCCTACATGGAAAGATATTTCTGACTCATGGGACCTTTGTCAGCATTAGGGTAGTTGGAGGGAAAAATATATGTACATATAGATAGATTGATAGGTAGAGAGCACAGGGTGAGTTGAAGATGAAGGGGTGACATCTGGAGAATAAAATTAAGAGATGAGAGAGGATTATATTCTGAGAAGGAGAAAGGGAGAAGTAGAATGGGATAAATTATGTCACATAAAACAGACAAGAGAAGGTTTTTACAGTGGAGGGCAAATCGGGGAAGGTGACAAAGAATGATGCAATTTGATTCTTCTCAGATTTGACTTAAGGAGGGTATAACATACACATTCAATTGAGTATGGAAATCTATCTTACACTTTGGGAAAATAGGGGGAAAGGGGACAAGTGAGCAGGGGCATGATGGAGGGGAGGGAAGATTGTGAGAGGGGGTAATCAGAAGCAAACATTTCTGAGAAAGGACAGGTTCAAAAGAGAGAATTAGAAGAAATGGGAGGAAGGATAGCATGAAGGGAAATATAGTTAGTTTTTCACAACATGACTACTATGGAAGTGTTTTGAATGACTACACATGTATAACCTGTATTGAGTTGCTCGCTTTCTCAATGAGGATGGAGGAGAGGGAGGAAGGGAGAAAATTTGCAACCCCAAATTTTAAAAACAAATGTCAAAAATTGTTTTCACATGAAACTGGGAAATAAGATATACAGCCAATGGGGTAGAGAAATCTATCCTGACCTATAGGAAAATAGAAGGGGACAGGGATAAGAGATGAGGGGGAGATAGAAGGGAAGTCAGATTAGGGGAAGGAGTATTCAGAATGCATGCCATCTTTGGGTGGAGTGAGGGATGAGATTGGGAGAAAATTTGGAAATCTTGTGGAAGTCAATGTTTAAAACTAAAAATTAAAAAAGAAAACAACAGAAGGTTGGCTGGATAATCTCAAAAGTCCTTCTTTCAGACTGAACAATCTAGGAGTCTACTGTTTCTGTGGAGGGGAAATGTTTTAATCAGAATCCTTCTTTTATTCCCTCTCAACTTCTGTTTTAGTTGTTTGGTTTTTTTGTTTGTTTTTCCCTAGAAGTACCCACTGTTGCTAATTATGCATTTGAGGCTGACTAAAATAGTATCTTGCTGCAGTGTTTGAAACACATTAAGACATAGTTCAAAGGGAAGTGGCAATTTGACAATTAGTCAGCTTATGCATTAGTCACTAATTAACAGATATTTATTAAACACTGTATACAAGAAACTGTGCTAGCTTTTTTTTGTTATTACAAAGAAGTATATAAGACATAGGCCTTGCCCTCAATAAGCTAATAATCTTGTTGGAGAGCTAACAACATCAACAAAAAAAAAACTAATTTGTGATATATGACAGTAGGTATGAGTTCTAAATGTTTGACATAGATGATATTTGCAAGTTGCAATAAGAAAAAGTCCCTATCTGGGGTACACAGACAACGTTTTAATGAGAATGTGCGATTCGGGCTGAGCTTTAAAGAATAAATAGAATTGCAAAAGATTGAAAAGAGGAAGAAGAACATATCAGGCATGGAAAGCAGAGTGTGGAAAGGTGGGGATTTGAGGTAGCATAAGAAATATTGGAGGGGCACGAGTAGATCAGTTTAAAAATTATTTGAAAGATCACTTGAGCCATTTGAACAGCCAATCTGCATCACACAGGACATATGTTTTGGATTTGCATTATTTGGCCTAAAAAAGTATATGATAAATTCATTGGATGATGGGAATCTCTTTTGCTTCACATTGTGGTTTGTAAGTAAAAACCTTCCTCTACCTTCTAGCCTATCTTGATGCAGATGTTCTCTTATTGCACAGCCAGCAGCTGTCATTTTATTTCACCAATATCTACAAGACAGAATGATTACATCTACATCAATCATTCTGAATCATAGAGACAAAGTCATTGCATTATTACAAAATAAATGTCTTCTACTTTATAGAGAAGTGTCTGTGATTTGCAACAACATTTATTTTGTGATAATGTGGGAGACAATCATGTGACAGCATTCCTCTCTGTCAACTCAGTAGGGGGATGAGTTACCTTTCAAATGTGAGAGGGAGGAAGATGACTCATGACCCAAGCCTCAGACTATTACAATATTCTTTTAGAGAGCCAGATACAGTTCAAAATACAGTTAAGCACAAAAGTAGTATTGCCGAGACGCTGAAATGTGCACAGTCACCGTTGGCACCTATGATGTATGTGCACAAAGTGATTAGACCATTTTTTTTTGTCTGAGTTAGTTTAAAAAATAAAAAGTCAAACAATTGTCTTGGCTTATTTGGGGCTAGATTTGAATGGTCAAAGCAGCTAGAGCAGTCAAAATCATTTGAATGTGGAGCTGTGGACTATTATTTCAACAGAGGCCAAGTCTATAGAGCAGAAGAGAGATTGACTTAGTATTTTCTATCTTTATTAAATCGGATCAACAGCATGGGTAACTATCAATTTTGCTGCTATTCACTTATTAATGATATCAGTGCAATGTACGGTGAAAAATAAATGGAGGCATTGCATTAGTCTATTAAGGCTTGCACCACATATAGTGAGAGAAGCACTGGGTTAGGACTTTGTGTACTTGAATTCAAATCTTCTCTCTGATACTTTACCAGTATAACCTGGTGCAAACCACCTAACCTCCCTGAGATAGTTTTCTATTTTTGCGAAATGAAAGTGTTGAATTAGATGGTCCCTGAGGCCTCCCCTAATTCAGATATATACTCTTGTGAGTCAATGATCTGGTGACAGGTAACAGTGCCAGATTTGAGGTCAGAGGATGTGGGTTTTAATCCTGTTTCTTCAGCTTATCATTGGTGTGACTCTCAGCAAATTGCTACTGTTTATTAGTCTGCAACTAATCAATCAACAAAAATTGGAGGGTTAGACAAGATGACCTCTAAGGTCCCTTGCCATTCTAAATCTCTACTTTTGTCTGCTACTGTTTACTTCAGCAGCTAGTTGATCAAGGTGAGGAGCATCAAGTCCTGATCTCACCACTCTGGCCACTGTTTGAAGGACTGCATTGAGTTAGAAAGTTCAAATATTTCATTTCCTTCTGTCCATTAAACATGCAACCTCTTTCCTTTCTCATTGTTTCCCCATTAAAGGGATTAATACCTTTTTTTTAAATTTCCAACTTTAAAATCCTTTAGTCAATCATGAAAATCCAGGAATTACCAGATTATACACTCCTAATGGGTAACAATCATGCCTTTTCCCCTGGCATGTACTCCCCAAAGCACATTATATTGGCTTGGGAAGGAAGTAAACTTCATTCAGTACAAATCAACACAGATTCACAAATCCATACTAAGTGATTTCAGTGAACTGAAATAACTGAAGTAACTGAAATTATAGTCTCACACACAATTTCTCTATTGAGTTATTTCCTCCAAAATCAAAATTAGTTTATTGTTAGGATTGCAACATCCCTTACTGATTCTCTATATCCAGCATATTCTTGGCTATAAAAAGGGTTCTTTTTTTTTTGGTTGTTATTTTTCTCTGTAATTGTTTTCATTATTTCCAAAGGAACCATGATTTACTTAGTTGTTTTGGAGTTTCAGACAAGTTGGAAAACTAGACTTTTCCATCTTATTAGAATTAAGACCTCTTTCATCAGTAACTTAAAAACAGCTGAACAAAAATCATTTCAAACTTGGCAGGTGGCTAGGACTCCTGAGGAATCATGTCACAACTAAGTTTGAAGGAAAACATTAAAAAAATATAGTATAAAACAATGAAAAAGTCCCCTTTGTGCCCACACTTTTGGCATCTGCCAAAATTTTAGGAAACCAGATTGGACCAAGGAAAATCAATGCTTTTTAACTCCTCTCCAGAGGGGTTAAGGTCAATCTATAATATCAATGGGGAATTGAAAAACACACAGAATTATTTTAAAAAATTATGAAATGTTTCATGCCTAACATCTAGAATATTAATTGAAAAAGTGTTGGATGATTTTTTAATGACAGTTGAGTAATAAATTACATGAAACATGGTGGTCATTTACACTGCCCCCACAATGCAATTTTCTAAATTTACAAATGAGAGAATAATTTCTGCCCTGCCTATCTCAGGAGAAAATTGTGAGATTAAAATGATTTGAGGTATATGCCAATATTTTGGCATGCAGTATCAGCGTAACAAAGTGGAAAGAACATCACTTCTGGAGTCAGAGAACCTGAGTTCAAAAGTTGCCTCTGATGCTTACCTACTACTTCTGTGACCTTGATTAAGTCATTTAATCTGCTTCAGTCTCATTTTCTTCATCTTAAAATGAGAAGTTTTCTCTAGATAGACTCCAAGGTTACTTTCATCTCTTGAACTACATTAAAATTCCTTTACAAATGGAAGATAGTATCATAAGAATTTCTGTCTTTTCTTAACTGATTGGGTTAACTGTCTTGGTGCTCCACTTTGCTTTTGAAGAGCAGCTTAAATGACAGAAGAAATCTGACAGCATCTGCAATAGCTTCAAATCCAGGCACTGTGACCATGTTTATTCATGGACACAGAATCAAGTTCCCTGCTTACATTTTTGGCTGTTCTTTGTTAAAGGCTGAATTTTGCATACTCAGTGAGATTCACCATGTCCTAAACCTCATTTGGGTGTGAAGATGGTCAATGTAATTGAAATGGACAGATTGTAGTCCAATTATTTCTATTGTCTAGGACTCACTTGTAATTATCAAACCGTGGCAAGGGCAGTGGTTGCTTAGGATAGTGAAGTGGGAATTTTGAAGGGTTGGGCAATTATTAAAACACAAAGCTCAATATAGGAAGGGAAAATGGATAATCCAGACCCAAATACACCCTCAGTTCTTTCCAGTAGAAGTGCTTTTATTCATATTCTCTGAGGAAAAAAAATAAAATTTCTTCACTTTTTTAGCATATCTAAACTAAACCCAATTTTAATTTAAATACTAATTGTATTTTGAACTTGTGTTTTATTTATATTGCAGTAACAGCAAGTCTTAGCCCACTTACATACATTAACTAACTCTAGGTAAGAATGTTCTTAGAGTAATTTCAACCTTCATTTTCTTATTACCCATTATCAACCTCCATATTCTTATTTCCAAAACAGAATAAAAGAGATTTAAATTCTAGGTAATTATGTTGACCTAAGAAGATATTTATATGTGTTAAGATATAGCCTATAATATCTGACTGTTGTCTAAAGCTATTATTATACTTGCAAGCTGAAGTAGAGACATGAAAACCATCTGGTGAAAAAAAAATAGAGTATTTGTTCAGATCCTCTAGAAACTGCCACATTTCAACTTTACTATCTTCTCAGGAAACCATTATACTCTTTGACCAGTATGTAGCTCTCAAATACTGACTACACTCTCAGGACCAGTAGCAAGCACCACCTCAGCAAATCAGTGGGAGATTCTGAGCACCAGGGTGTTGAAGCAGGCAAATGCCAATACCAAGCACACACCAACCATCACCACCACCAGTTCCAGCTCAGCACCTTGTGAGCTACCAGACATCTAAAGCCTCCAGCTGCCAGCACATAAGGCCCTAGCACACAAAACCAGTAACCAGGTCCTTAGCCCCCAGCACAAGAGGTCTGAGACAGTGCCTCCTTTGCCCCAGAAGCAGAGATCAACTTTAAAAGCCAAAAAAGGCAAACAACATGAAGAAGAAGAAACAATGAAAAATAATGACCATAGAGAATTATATTTGTGACAGGGAAGATCAAAAGGAGGACCTGGACAGCATTAAGGAAAACTGCCCTGATATCGTAGAACCAGAGGACAAAATAGGCATCAAAAGAATCCACCTACCACCTCAGGAATGAAATCCAAAAAATAAAAATGCAAAGGAACATTATAGCCAAATACAAAACTATCAGGTCAAGGAAAAATATACAAGTGGACAGAAAGAAACAATTCAAATACTGGGGAGCCACAATTAGGATTACACAGGATCTAGGAGCTGCAACACTAAAAAATCAGAGATCATAGAACATGAAATTCCAGAAGGCAAAGGAGCTAGGACTACAACTAAGAATCACCTACCCAGCAAAATTAAGCAAAATACTTCAAGGAAAGAAAAATGATCTTTCATTAAATAGATGGATTTGTGCTTTCCTAAGGAGAAGACCAGAAATGGGCAAAAAATAATATCTCCAAAATGAAGACCCAAAAGAAGCCTAAAAAGGCAAAAAAGGGAAAAGTAAACATAAAGGATTCAATGGAGCTAAATTATTTATATTACTACATGGGAAGATGATAGTTGTAAGTCAATTTTTTTCTTTTTTAAAAAATTTATTTATTTTTAGTTTTCAACATTCACTTCCACCAGATTTTGAGTTCTAAAATTTCTCCCCATCTCATTCCTCCCCCCACCCCAAGATGGCATGCATTCTGAATACTCCTTCCCCTAATTTGACCTCCCTTCTATCTCTCAACACCCCCCTTCTCTTATCCTCTTCCCCTTCTATTTTCCTACAGGGCAGGATAGATTTTTATACCCCATTTCCTGTATTTCTTATTTCCCAGATGCATTTCAAAACAATTTTTTAAGATGAGCTTTTAAAACTTTGGGTTCCAAATTTTGTACCTTCCTCCCTCCCCACCCACCCTCATTGAAAAAAAAAAAGTTATGGAACTCTTCACGAATTTGAGTGTCATCCTTGCTCAGGGACCATACTAATCTTCTCTGTATCATTCCAATTTTAGTATATATGCTGCTGAAGCAAGCACAGATAGTTGTGATTCTTAAAAAAAAGTATCACTAATAGTACAGCTACAAGGAATATACATAGACAGATGTATTGGTTTGAGGTGATTTAGAGGGAATAACGTTGAAATTTTAATTAAAGGGTGAGGAAGAGGAGTACACTGGGTGCAGAAGAAAGGGAGAGATAGAATGGGACAGATCATTTCTCATGAAGAGATGAGAAAAATCTATTAAAGTGTAGGGAAAGATGAGAGCATGGGCAATGGGCATCACTTGGGCATTACTTTCATCAGTATTTGCTCAGAGAGGAATAATATATACAATCATCTGTTGAATATAGAAATCTATCTTACCTGACAGGAAAGTAAGAGGGGAGGAGATTAAGTAAAGTGGGGGCAAGGGGACTAACAGAAGACAGCATAGACCAGGGAAGGTGGTAGACAGAGGCAAAATACTGGTGAGGTGGGAAAGGAGAGAAAGGATAAACAGGGTGAAAACTAGCATGCAGGAAAATACACAGTAATCATACCTGGGAATGTGAATGGGATAAATTCTTCCATAAAATGGAAGTAGATAGCAAAATGGATGAAAAACCAGAATCTTACAATATGTTGTTTACAACACATTTGAAGCAGAGAAACACACACAGAGTATAGGTAAGAGGATGGAGTAGGATCTATTATGCTTCAGTGTAAATAAAAATGGAGCAGTAGAAATCCTGATTTCAAACAAAACAAGAGAAAAAATTGTCATAATTAAAAGAAATAAGGAAGGATACCACATCTTGCTAAAAGGTACAATAGACAATGAAGCAAAAATGATAATGCACCAAGTAGTGTAGCATCCAAATTCTTAAAGGAGAAAATTAAGTGAGTTACAGGGTCATCACAAAATAAGAGACAGAGAGCATTATTGAATGTAAAACAGATCATTTTGATTATGAATTTTAATTTGGTTATCAAATTAAAAAACTTTTGCAAAAACAAAACCAATGCAACCACAATTAAGAGAAAAGTAGAAAGCTAGGAAAGATTCTTCACAGCATGTGTCTCTGATAAAGGCCTCATTTCTAAAATATGTAGAGAACTGAATCAAATTAGAAGAATACAAGCCATTCTTCAATTGCTAAATGGTCAATAGGTACAAACAAGCAGTTTTCAGATGAAGAAATCAAAGCTATCTATAAGCAAATAAAGAAGTGTTCTAAATCACTTGATTAGAGCAATGCGAAGTAAAGCAACTCTGAGGTGCCACCTCATACCTATCAGATTGGCTAATAGGAAAAAAAAATGAAAATGGTAAATTGTGGAGAGGATGCAGGAAAATTGGGGCACTAATGCACTGTTTGTTGGGTTGTTAACCGACCCAACCATTCCGAACAGCAGTTTGGAGCTATGTCCAAAGGGCAATCAAATTGTGCATGCCCTTTGATTCAGCAATACCACTACAAGGTCTGTATCTCAGAGATCATAAAAAAAGGAAAAAGATGTACACATGCAAAAATATTTATAGCATCTCTATTCTTGGAGGCAAAATATTAGAAATTAAGGGAATGCCCATCAGTTGGGGAATGGCTGAACAAGCTTAGTATATGAATGTAATTGGAATACTATTGTAAAATATGCAATGATGAACAGGCAGATTAAAAAAAAACATAGAAAGGCTTGTATGAACTGAAGCAAAGTGAAATAAGCAGAACCAGGAAACATTGTACACAGTATAGTAACATTGTGTGATGATTCAGCTCTTCTCAGAGGACTCTCATGAAGGAAAATTCTATCCACATCCAGATAATGAATTGATGGACTCTGAATGCAGATGAGAGCATATTTTTTTTAACTTACTTTCTCTTTTTTGTTTTTTTTTTCTTTTTCATCTGTTTCTTCTTCCACAACTGTGATTAATATGGAAATATGTTTTACATGATTGTAGATGTATAACCTGTATCAAATTGCCTATAATTTTAGAATGAGAGCAAGGGAGGGAAGGAGAGATAAAAATTTGCAACTCAAAATCTTGTAAAAATGAATGCTAAAGATTGTCTCCACATGTAATTGGGAAAAATAAAATACTATTTAAATAATGAAAAAATGTGTTTGGAGGAAAGCAAAGTGTAAGGGCACTATAAAAATAGGAAATGATGGGGTTATTAAGAATCTTAAAAGCCAACCAGAGGACCTTTTATTTAGATACAAAATATAATAAGAACCCATTGAATATTTTTAAAAGAAAAGAGATAATATGGTTAAATCTAAACTTCAGAAAAAGCACTTTGGTAACTAAGATAAGGATGGATTTGATTGAGGATAGACTTGATACAAGAAATCTGTAATAGTCAAGGTTATAAGTTTTTTAAAAGTATGAATTAGGGCAGTGATGATGGAATTGGTAATAAAGACATATGTAAGGAAAGTTATAACTGTAGAAGTGATACCAAATGTCAACAGATTAAATATTTAGGATGAATAGGAACGAGTCTCAAATCTCTAGCTTCCTATTTTATATTGTGAACTATATGTCCCACAGACATCTCAAATTCTACATGCTCATAACTGAACTCAATTTTTTTCTTCTCAATTTACCCTTATAAACTTCCTTGTTTCTATTCAAGGACACCATGGCTCTACCATTTATATAGGTCTGTGTCATTCTAAAATCTTTACTCCTCCTAACTGTAAATAACTATTTGGTTGCTCAATCTTGTTTCTCCCTAATTTCGCTCATGCTTTTACCCTTCTCTGCACACATTCAGATAGTAGCCTAGTTCAGGCCCTTATCCCCTTCATTACAAGTATATTTCAATATCTTTTTTTATTATTATTATTGATTTCCCTTCTTGCAGTTTCTTCTTTTTCTTATCCATCTTTCATACAACTGCCAAACTGATTTTCCTGAGCACAAATCTGACTATGTCACCTTCTTATTCAAAAACTCCAACTTCTCCATATTACACTTCATGTAAAGACCCCACCCACCTATCTTTCCAGTTTTACTGTCCATTACTTTCCTCCTAAATTAGTTTCTGTTCAAGAAAACTGGCCTTCTTGCTTTTCTTTAGTTTCAATACTTCTCCCCCTACCTCTCTATCTCTTCATTGATTGTGCTCCATTCCTGGAATTCATACTTTCCTTCCTATAGCTCTCATAATCTCTTACCTGTTTTAAAGATCAGCTGAAGCTTCCATAAGAGACTTTTCTTGATCCCTTTTCCATTAGTTCCTTCCCCTCCCAAATCACTTTGAACAGTAATAATATTAGTAATGCTAATAATTATGACAATAATAGTAATGACAGTAATAACTATTATTTATTTATAACTTTAAGATTTATAAATTTCTTCACAAATATTGTCTCATTTTATTTGCATAGCAATATTGATAAGTGACATTTTATCTCCACTTTACATGTGAGGAAATTGAGGCAAATTGTGGTTAATTGACTTGCCTAAGATAATATCTCTGGTAAGTTTCTTAGTAGGATTTGAACTCATATCTTCCTTATACCAGGTCCCTTATTCTATCTACTACATCTAGCTGTCAATATCAATTTTATATCTAACATACATACATACACACTATACATACAAATGTCTACATACATACCCATATATGTACATATGTGCATATGTATATACATGCATACATGTGTGTGTATGTGTGTGTAACCATGCTTTAAACCCAATTCACTCTGGCTCTCATGGATTGGCCAATAACAGATCCCTGTCCAAGCATGGTTATTTTTGGGGCCCTGATGGCTTAGAATGCAAATAGTAATTGTTTCTCTTTTGGCCAACAATCCTGAGAATCTTCCCCTCCCAGTTTGATTTGACTTTTTTGATTAAAGGGGCCATGCCTTGACTCACTTTATAAACAGACCTAATCACTGAATGGGTGTTGCCTCAGTCAAAGTGAGAACTCAGAAAGACCTTAGCTTAAAAAAGCCAAGGTTTCCTACTGAATCTTGGGCCATCTCCAGTTGTCTTCATCTATATCTGGCCTCTGGACTCAGATGGCTCAGGAGGAGAAAGTGAGGCTGATGACCTTGTACAATCCTCCTTCACTCAAATCCAATTCAACTGCAAGTCATGGCATGATCTTCCTGATGTCATGGTTGTCTTCAAGAACAAAGGGCAAACCACAACCACAACTACAACCACAGACACACACACACACCAAAAGTTGTACATGTTGCTACCTCAGGCTATACTGTAATCTGAGAGTAGAGGTTTTGTTTGTTTGTTTTGTTTTGCTTTGGTCTATGAATCTCTGGGTCTTAGTAAAATCTTAAATAGTACTACATTAACTGGAATTGTTCAATCAGAGACTGATGATTTCTTGCTAGGGATGCCATTATGTAGAATTCCTGTTTTAGAAATATGTGAAGACTAAAGAGGGTGGAAGATTAAAAAGCATTGACTAAGGGCCTACTTTGTGCCATTCATTGTGCTAAGCATATTAGAAATATTTCACTTGATAATGGCAACAATCTTGGAAGGTAGGTGCTATCATTACCCCCATTTTACAGTTAAGAAAACTGAGGTAAATAGAGGCTAAGTTAGTTTCACAGGTTTATACAGCTGAAGTTTGAAGCTGGGTTTGAACTCAGGTCTTCATGACCACAGGCTCAGCACTCTATTAACTTCACCACTTACATGCCTCAGAAACTTACTAGATTAAATACTCTTTGAGGACCTCCCTAACTCAAAATCTTTTGTCTTGTAAACCTTTGAAATAAACAAGACACAAACACGAATTATAAATTGATCAGTGGTAATCATGTAAGAAAGATGAGCTGGGGTTAATCTAGGCCCTTCAAAGGAGTGGCAGATGCTTTAAGGTAATACTATTTTAAAATCACTCTTGAAAATAAAAGTTAATTTATCTTGAAGGCCTCTGGATGAAGGGACTTAAGATTACTTTAAGGGCCTATTTTGATGTAAATATCTTATTAATATCACTTTGCTTTTATGTTGCTTTCAGATTTTTAAAATGCTTCTTTTGTATAATATACTTTGATACAATCATGCCTAACCAATCAAAAAGGTGATGCTTCTAGATCCTCTTGATTTTTCCTCAGACATTAACTTTCTGTTAATAATCTCTGTTTTAATCTATAATTCAAGAGATAAATGTTTCTACCTGTATGGAAAGCTGCTTTACTGACACAGATCTTAACCTGCCTGTGACTAAGTTACTTTGGTCTACAATAACAATTTCCTGTTGTCCAACCTTCTGGGTTTTTCTGCAGTAAATTAGGCTGGTTCTCTCATACCTACTTGTGTGTGTGTGTGTGTGTGTGAAAGAGGCTGTGCTCTGAGCCATTCTATTTTGAACATAAATTGTATGCTGATTGCATAACTCTGGAGATCTCAATCATTCCTGTGAAATGACCAAACATTAAAGTACAAACTTATTGGAAAGATAATAAAAATGTTGTAATGGAAATGATTGACATCTTCATAGAGTTTCCTGATTTACAAAAGATTTTACCCATTTTAATTCATTTTATCCTCATAACAACCTTGTCAGTAATGTAGTTTGAATATTTTAATAAGAACAATAATAATAATATTAGCTAACATTTACATAGTGCCTAGTAAGGCATTTTGCTAAGTACTTTTTTAAAAATCTCAATAGTTCCTCAAAACAAACAAACAAACAAACCATGGGAGGTAGGTGCTATTATTATCCCTATTTTATAGTTTAGGAAATGAGACAGAGAGAGGTTCTGACTTGTGCAATGGCACACATAATAAATGTTTAAGGATGGATTGGAGCTATCCACTGTACCACCTGCTTTCATGTTATACACAAGGAAATTGTCTTTCAGATACTTAATGATTGCCTTTCCCAAAGCTATGTAGCTAGTCAATGGACAAAGGTGCTGGAATTTCATTATTTATCTATAAGGGGCGCTGATGGAAACGGTCTTGGTTATATTCTATGGGGAGGATCAGGAATTATGTTGTCCTCTATTGGTGGTTATAAATATCCACTCCACTAGGCACTAGTACAGTGCCATTTATGATTCTCAGAAGATTGGTGACTTTCTTTTTCTCACTTCTTTCTACGGGGCTGGGGGAGCAATACACTCTCACTGTCTAGTGATTGTGTAGAAACAGCTAAATTGCACAGTGGATAGAGCATCATGCCTAGAGTCAGGAAGACCTGAAATCAAATCTAGCTTTTGACACCTACTAAGTATGTGACACTGAAATCTTTTAAAAATAAGAGCACCTATTCGCGAGGGTCATTTTGAAGATCAAATAGGATAACAATTCTAAAGAATTTAGCACAATACCTGGAACATAGTAAGCCTTATAAAAATGTTATCATCATCATCATTATTATTACTAATGAATCTCTGGATTATAGTGGATTTGATAAATCAGAATTAGATGTGGAATAACTTCTGGCAAACTTCAATTTCCCCTTATACTGGCTATATTCCCATGAGCCCTATTTAAGTGATCTTAACAAAATGGAGTGACTTTTCCATATGAACACACTATAACTGATTTTACTCTTGCGTGCAGTAATTTACTTTTGACATATAAAATTTCAAACCAATAAAACCATATGTAACAGGAATAAAACTGTATATAATTAAATATCTACTGCTTGGCTACTTCCTCACAGCTTCTTACAGACATTTGCAGTCTCTGGAAGTTGTGTAAACAACTCTGTACCCAGGAGTTCTAGCAAATTCAAAGTTCAATTTCCTTAGCCTCCATGTGATGTCCTTGAAAGTGAGTAAAGAAACATAGATAATAACATAGGTGAAAGGGCCTAGTCATTAAGTGGAGAAAATTCAAGAATACTATAACAGCTTCAATCTGGGATTTTCATCATGAGAAAACTTTAGGATACTCAGTGAAATGGAACTCCTGAATGGCTATTCATTTTCTTTTTTTTAATCTTTTTTTTAAATTTCTTTTGACTTATCAACAATCACTTCCTTATGCTTTGAGTTGAAAATTTTTCTCCCCCTTCTTTCCCCCACACCCTCCCCAAAATGGCACACAATCTGATATAGCCTTTACATTTATATACCCATTAAACATATTTTCAGATTAGTGAAGTTGTAAGTAAAAGTTAAAACCAATAGGAGGAACCATCAGAAAGATGAGACAAAACTTGACAGAAGGTAAAAATAAGTGATAGCAATTCAAATACCATAGTTCTTTCTTTGAAAGTGGACAGCATTTTCCATCACGAGGCCTCTGGAGATGTCTTAGATCATCGTAATGCTGAGAAGGGTTCAGTTTAACAATCTTAGTCATTGCATAACATGGCTGTTATTGTGTACAAAGTCCTCTTGGTTCTGCTCACTTCACTCAGCATCACACCATATATGTCTTTCCAGGTTTTTCTGAAGTCAGCCTGTTCATCATTTCTTATAGGACAATAGTATTCCATTATATTCATATACCACGACTTGCTCAGCCATTCCCCAATTGATGGGCATCTTCTCAATTTCCAATTCTTTGCCACCACAAAAAGATCTGCTATGAATATTTTTGTACATGTGGGTTATTTTCCCATTTGTTTGATCTCTTTGGGATATAGCCCTACAAGTGCTATTGCTGGATCAAAGGGCATGTACATTTTTGTATCCTTTTGGGCATAGTTCCAAATTGTTCTCCAAATGGTTGGATCATTTCAGAACTCCACCAACAATATATTAGTGTTCCAATTTTCCCATACCTTCTCCAACATTTATCATTTTCCTGTTTTGTCATGTTGACCAATCTGATAGGTGTGATGTGGTACCTCAGACTTGTTTTGATTTGCATTTCTCTAATCTATAACGATTTAGAGCATTTTTTCATATGACTACAGATGGCTTTAATTTCTTCATCTGAGAACTGTCTGTTCATATCCTTTGACCATTTATCAACTGTGGAATGGCTTGTGTTCTTATAAATTTGTCTTAATGATCTATATATTTTAGAAATGAGGCCTTTATCAGACAGAATGGTTGTAAAAATTCTTTCCCAATTTTCTACCTTCCTTCTAATCTGAGTCGCATTGGCTTTTCCTAATATTGAACCAACCCTGCATTCCTGGTATAAATCCTACCTGGTCATAGTGTATTATTCTTGTGATAAGTTGCTGCAATCTACTTGCTAGTATTTTGTTTAAAATTTTTGCATCTATATTCATTAGAGAAATTGGTTTATAATTTTCTTTCTCTATTTTGACTTTTCCTGGTTTAGGTATCAACACTATATCTGTATCATAAAAATAATTTGGTAAGACTCCTTTTTCACCTATTTTCACAAATAGTCTATATATTATTGGAATTAACTATTCTTTAAATGTTTGATAGAATTCACCTGTAAATCCATCTGGCTCTGGAGAATTTTTTCCTGGGGAGTTCATCAATACCTTGTTCAATTTCTTTTTCTGAGATGGGGTTATTTAACTCTTTTACTTCCTCTTCGGTTAATCTGGGCAATTTATATTTTTGTAAATATGTATCCATTTCACTAAGATTATCAAATTTGTTGGCATGTAGTTGGACAAAATAATTCCTAATTAATGTTTTAATTTCCTCTTCCTTGGTGGTAGCTTGTCCCTTTTCATTCTTGATACTAGTAATTTGGTTTTCTTCTTTCTTTTTTTAATTAAATTAACCAAAGGCTTATCTATTTTATTGCTTTTTCATAAACCAGCTCTTAGTTTTATTTATTAGTTCAATAGTTTTCTTAATTTCAATTTTATTAATTTTTCCTTTGGTTTTCAATATTTCTAATTTGGTGTTTAGTTGAGGATTTTTAATTTGTTCTTTTTCTAGTTTTTTTAGTTGTATGCCCAATTCATTAATCTCCTCTTTTTCTATTTTATTTATGTAAGCATTTAGAGATATAAAACTTCCCCTAAGAACTGCTTTCGCTGCATCCCATAAGTTTTGGTATGTTGTCTCATTATTGTCATTCTCTTGAATGAAATTATTGATTGTTTCTATGATTTGTTGTTTGACCCAATCATTTTTTAGGATTAGATTATTTAGTTTCCAATTATTTTTTAGTCTATCTTTCCATGGCCCTTTATTACATATAATTTTTATTGCATCATGATCTGAAAAGGATGCATTTAATATTTCTGCCTTTCTGCATTGGATTGTGAGGTTTTTATGCCCTAGTACATGGTCAATTTTTGTGTATGTGCCATGTACTGCGAGAAAAAAGTATATTCCTTTCTATCCCCATTCAGTTTTCTCCAGAGGTCTATCATACCTAACTTTTCTAATGTTCTATTCACCTCCTTAACTTCTTTCTTGTTTATTTTGTGGTTAGACTTATCTAGTGCAAGAGGGGGAGGTTCAGGTCCCCCACTAGTATAGTTTTGCTGTCTATTTCTTCCTGTAACTCCCTGAATTTCTCCTCTAAGAATTTGGATGCTATACCATTTGGTGCATATATGTTTAGTAATGATATTACTTCATTGTCTATGGTGCCTTTTAGCAGGATGTAGTTTCCTTCCTTATCTTTTGATTAGATCTATTTTTGCTTTTGCTTTGTCTGAGATCAGGATTGCTACCCCTGCTTTTTACACTTCAACTGAAACATAATATATTCTGCTCCAGCCTTTTACCTTTACCCTGTATGTGTCACTCTTTTTCAAATGTGTTTCCTGTAAACAACATATTGTAGGATTATGGTTTTTAATCCATTCTGCAATCCATTTCCATTTTATGGGAGAGTTCATCCCATTCACATTCACAGTTATGATTACTATCTGTGTCTTTTTCTCCATCCTTTCCCCCATTTATGCTTTTTTCTCCTTTTTCCTTTCTCCCCTTCACTAGTGTTTTGCTTTTGACCACGCCTCCTTCAGTCCCTTCCCCCTTTTATTATCCCTTTCCCTTTTCTTCCCCTTTAGTCTTACTGCTGCTTCCCTCCCTTCTTCCCCCTTTCTTTCCCCCCTCCCTTTTCTTTCCCCTTTTCCCTCCTACTGCCTATAGGGCAAGTTAGATTTCTATACCTAACTGATTATATTATGCCCTTCTTGAGCCAAATCTGATGAGAGTAAGGTTCAAACAATGCTCCCCCCTTCTTTCCCTCTGCTGTAATAGGATTTTGTGTCTTTTCCTGTAATGTAATTTACCCTTGTCTGCCTCCTCCTTTCTCAGTACATTTTCTAAGATCAGATTGATCCACTTATTTGGATCCATTTAACCCACTTGATTAGATTTTTTTTTATCATTACATCAAAGTCAACTAATATCCACCCTCTTTATGTATACTCCTTTAACAAGGTGTAATAACAATACAGTTCTCAAGGGTTGCAAGTCTCATATTCCCTTGTAGGGGTTTAAACAGCCCCCCAACATTAACAACATATTGTGTCCTTCTGTCCCATTTACCTTTTTAAGTCCTTCTTGAGTCCTGTACTTGAAGATCAAATTTTGTTGTTGAGCTCTGGTCTTTTTATCAGGAAAGTTTGGAAGTCTCCTATGTTGATGAATATCCACCTCCTCCCCTGAAAAATGATGCTCATTTTTGCTGGGTCATTGATCCTTGGCTGCATTCCAAGCTCCTTTGCCTTACGGAATATCATGTTCCATGCCCTGCGTCTTTTAATGTAGAAGCTGCAAGGTCCTGTGTAATCCTGACTGTGGTTCCATGATATTTAAATTGTTTCTTTCTGGCTGCTTGCAGCACCTTCTCTTTCATCTGGTAATTTTGGAATTTTGCTATATTTCTTGGCATTGTCAATTTGGGATCTCTTTCAGGTGGTGATGGTGGATTCTTTCTATGGTTATTTTCCCTTCTGGTTCTAGGACTTCTGGGCAGTTTTCCTTTATGATTTCCTGAAAGATACTGTCCAGGCTCTTTTTTCATCATGATTTTCAGGTAGTCCAATAATTTTTAAATTGTCTCTCCTGAGTGATTTTCCAGGTGGTTGTTTTACTGATGAGGTATTTTACATTTTCATCTATTTTTTCATTTTTTTGTTTCTGTTTGACTGATTCTTGCTCTCTCATAGAGACATTAGTTTCCATTTGTCCAATTCTAGTTTTTAACAGATTGTTTTCTTCTGTTAGTTTTTGTACTTCCTTCTTCAACTGGCCAATTGTGTTTTTTAGGGACTTGTTTTCTTCAGTGTACTCTTCTGTTAGTTTTTGTCCTTCCTTCTTCAATTGGCCAATTGTGTTTTTTAGGGACTTGTTTTCTTCAGTGTATTTTTTTTCCAACCAATTGTATTTTTGAAGGACTCTTTACCTCTCTCATTTGAGTATTAAAATCCTTCTTGAGCTCTTCTAAGATGGCTTTTTGGGCTTGAGACCAGTTCATATTCCCTCTTGTTGTTGCAGATGTGGGTTTGTTGACAATGTTGTCCTCTTCAGAATTTCTGTCTTGATCTTCACTCTTCTCATAATATGAATCTATGGTACATTTCTTTTTACTCATGGTGTTTCTTTATTCCCTGGCCTTTAAAGAGATTGAGCTCTCCTGCTGGGGAACAGAGGGTACTGACCCAAGCTTCTTGTGTTTGAAGCCTAGGTCTTGGTCACTGGCTTTCTGGCTTTCACAGCCTTTTAGGCTGGCAATTGGAGGCTGTAGGTTTCTGGCAGCTTACTTTGTGTTGGGCTGGAATCAGTAAGGCTGGAACTTTCAGGCAATTCTAGGTTGCCTGCTTTTCCTTTCCTTTAGCTTTCTTCAGCTCCTTTTAGATGGTGCTGCATGATATTTATCTGCTTGGGGCCCCCTGCAGTGTTGTCTCCCTCATTTCTGCTAGTGCTCTGGGAGATTCCTTTGAGGTGAAGTGCCGAGGCTCCTGGTGGTTTTCTGACCTGGTTTCCACCCATTCCCCCCATCCTCATTGAGGCACTAGGACGTCCAGGCATTGTTGTTTGCCTGCTTTACCACCTGGGCTTCAGGATTACTTTACAATTGGAAGCTTCAGGGCTCCTACAGCTCACCTGGTGTTGGGTTGGAATCAGAAAGGCCACTTTAGGAAGCCTTTAGGTTGTTTTCTTCACCTCCTTTCAGATGAATGCCACAGGGTAACTGTTCCCCTGGGGAACCTTTTAGTTCTGCCTCCCTTATTTTTGCTGAGATACTGGGAGACCTGTTTACTAGGTTGTTGCACTGCTGCTCCTTGTCTTTCTTCTAGTTCAGCTGTTCCAGGGTGTTTTTCCTGGGGTGATATTTTCTAGGTTTTCAGAGGTTGATAGGGGAGAGTGAGAGTGACTACCTTTTCACTCCACCATCTTGGCTCCCGGAAACATGCCAATGTGTTTTCCAAGTTGTACCTATTGTTATGCTGGCAATAGCCTTCAGCTAATTAGTATGACCTGATCAGTTACTGGTGGAGCTTAGTGAGCAATTAGACTTTTCAAGGGAAGGTCACATAATTAAAACTACTCCCTGTTTTAGTTACCATCTTGCATACTCTGCTTCCTCCATCTCTGAAACTTGAGTCTTTACATTTCTATATGCATTGGTGAAAAAATATATCATATGTTCTTTGTCTCTTGAACTGTTCAGTTTTTGTGTTTGGTGGGTGAGGCAAACGTAAAACATAAAACTCTGATTTTCAGAGATCAGTAGATTGTAAACACCTCTCCCATTTTACTACAAATTTATTACCCATTCCATTCTCATTTCTAGAATGGAGGAAATAATAATCTTAAGAAAATCAATGAGAACTTATTCATTACCAATGGAGAAAATAGCAGAGGGTTGCATTTGAAAATTGTTTAGATGCTTTTTATACTTTGTATTTCCTATCCCATACCTAAAGTAACTGTCTTACCTTTTTATTCTTTAACCCTCCTTTCTTTTGGAAAGTGAAAATGAGATATGAATATGGCATCATCACATGTATTTTCAAATGTGATATTTACAAAAAAAGAAAAATGAAGTGAGCAAGCACGTTGCTTGGCTCTGATCCCTTTATCTGCCACGAATAATATGCTGCTTCATTCATTTTGAGACAAACAAATTCGGGTCTTAGAAAAATTGTAAAGTTGTTAATAATTGCCATTGGTACCCTCCCATCTCTGGACTTCCACCTCTCAGGGTCTTTTCTTCTTCAGACATTCTAGGTGATTATTTTCTACCAGCTGATATTTTCAAACTCCAGATATCTTCACTAGCTGTCTGCCATCCATGGGATCTCCCCATTTCTCATCTCTGTATTCTGACTGCCCTGGTTTCCTTCAACTGCCAGCTAAAACCCTATCTTCAAGGAGAAGACTTACCTACTCCCTTCATTTTTGGTGCTTTCTCTCTGTTGATTAATTCTGATATACCCAGCATATATTTTATTTGTACATAGTTGTTTGCTCCCACATTAGATCATGATTTCCTCAAGGACAGAAGTTGTCTTTTGCTTTTCTTTTTATCCTCAGTACTTTGCACTAAATGACATGTATTAGGTTTTGTTTTAATAAATGTATGATGACTGACTGAATATGTTTGAAATTCTCTAAGATTTCATTTCTATGCTTTCTCTCTATAGGATTGTTGGTTTAAACCAGAAAAGTAGTGGAATTTTTAATGCAGATTACTCAGTTTTAATTCCATTCCTCTTTCTACAGTACCTTTCTTTCTACATTTTCTAAAACAATCACTTTGCCCTGAAATTTCTATTACCTGAGTATGGCAGATCTCAGCTATTTGTTTGGAGGACAGGTAACTGATTAAATCAATTTATCCAACTGTTTGAATGTATAGTTTTCATTTCAAATATGTTTCAGCTGGTTATATTATAATAAGGACATTTTACCTAGTATCAATTCACAGTTCTTAATTCTTAATCTTTTTTTGTGTTATGGGCCCCTTTGGAATTTGATAAAGTCTGTGGATCCTTACTGTCTAGAATCAAAAACTTCTCACTCCCCTCAAAGTTCTGCTTTGATTCTCTAGACTTAGACTCCAGGATGCTTCCTCATCCTGGAACTTACATTAGTTCCTAAGATTGTCTCACTCTATAACATCCACAGCCCCTTTTATCCCCTTTATTTCACTGGTTCATTGAATCTAAGGGCTTCCATTTTGGGGAGGAGTCAGAACAATCATTCTTTAATTTTCTGTGTCTTCATCTGACTTCGTGTATTTTGTTAGTATGACCCTAAGTAGGTACCTTTCTCCCCTACCCCTCACTTTTTGGCTCAGTCTGTGTTTGTTGTGTGTGTGTGTGTGTGTGTGTGTGTGTGTGTTCTTCCCTATAAGATTGTAATTTCTTTGCTGGCAGGAACTATCTTTCCTTTTACTTGTATTTGTGTCTTCAACACTTATCACAGTGCCTGGTACATAGTAAGCAAACAATGAATGCTCTTTTCCTGACTACTTGATGAGAAGAAAAAGTAGTACTCTACCCTCTTCTTAATTGAAGACTAGACTTTGCATTGATTTGAATTCTGATATATTCCAATATTTTTTCACTTGCATTATTGTGATTTTGTATAAATTGTTCACCAGTAGTAGGAGACATTTTCTAATAAACAAAAAAAGTCAGGGTTTCACATGAAGAATCTATATGTGTTGTCTCTGATTTATTCCTCTTAGAGTAGAAATATGTTGTTCTGAGTCATCCATGTTTTCCTGCCTAGTATCCCTTGGTTTTTTTGGCAGTTTGTGGTTATGCTGAACTGAAGCTAGCTCATTCAATTAGAGTTCAAATACATGACATAGAACTTGGTGATCTCTAGGCAGCAAAGGTATAATGGAATGAATATACAATTACACTCAAGAGTGCATTCTTGTCCCTGATCTGCCACTAATTAGCAGAATGACCTTGGACAAGTCACTTTAAATCTAAATTCCCCACTTACAAAATGAAGATGTTGGCTTCACTAATAATTGAAGTACTTTTCAGCACTAAAATTCCATGTGCTCTGAGTAAAAAAAACCATGGTATTTATATGATATTTAAATATATTATGTTACTTGCCTCATAACAGCCCCATGAGATGACAAATACAGGTATTATTATGTGCCTTTTATGATTGAAGAAATAGAAGCTCACCAATTTGATCATGGTCACATAGCTTAGAAATGTCAGAGGAAGGATCAGATTCTATGTCTTCTGAACTCAAATTTTAAAACTATTTGCTCTACTGTGTTGACTCTGAACTAATCAGGGGCATATATACATACATACATACATATACATATATGTGTGTTATATATATATATATATATATATATATATACACACACATACATATATGTGTGTATATGTATGTGTGTATACGTGTACACATATACATATATATGTGTATATATATGTGTGTGTGTGTGTGTATATACACACACACACACACATACACACATATGTAATTGTTTGTCTATATTTATATATGTATGAATGGGCTTGGTAATGGGCAAAAGTCATTTGGGGGATGCTGGCCCATAGTGTTCCTTCTTTTCATTTCCAAGTCTCTTTTTTAACTGGGCCTGTTGCAAAGTGAGAGGTTGAGAGGTTGTGACCCCTCAAAGACTGAAGTACATGGGTCATCTGGAATGAATTCACAGACTCAAGCATTCTGGCAGGAGGAAAAGTCCTTGGGCTAGCCAAGGACAAAACTCCTTGAGCTGGGCAAGACACCCCTCTCTCTCTGTCTTGATGAGAGAATTTTCTGCAACAAGAGAAAGCTTTCATACAAGACAGGAACTTACTAAGGAATTGGGAGGCTTCCAAAAACATGATCTGAGGTCTGGGGCCTGAGCAGCCCAGCGCTCTTTCACCCAGCTTTGTGCAGCTGCACCAGGGAGAGATAAAGGTCATGCTGGGGCCCACACACGAGTAACTGCTAGGCACAGTGTCCTTGGGCTGGGGAGTGGTTATCAGAGACAGTGTTTCTGAGACTAGGGAGAAATTGGAGTACAAGTACAAGCACAAGCACCCAAGCACCCCATCATTCCCCCCTTAAATAGATGGGCCCAAAAATCTTTTGGGGTGAGGACAAAGGTCTCAGCTTCTGAAACTCTTTCCTTTTGGGATTGGGCATAGAGCTGTCCCTGCCTCCTGGGGTCCCTCTAGCCAGTGTCCAGAATTTGGCTGATGCCAGGTCCAAGGGGTGATAGGCTGTGGTCTCAGACAAATGTTGGTACCCAGCCTGAGCAGTCATCTGGAAGTAGAGGGCACTGAGGCTAGAGGAGACAAATCTGGCCAGGCCAGGAGATTAAGCATACAAGGCCAGAAAGAAGGAAAAGGAATGTACTCAGGAATGGGACAAGAATAGTAGAGAGAAGCCAGGATCCCCAAGAAGAGGATGACCCTCGTATACTAAGGTTTTCATGATGTCTCATATCCAGGTGACTCTCTCTAGTCCTATTGAGCTCCACCTACTGAGAGTTGTTAATATACATACAGCAGGAGGTGTTGGCCAGGGCACAGACATCTCCACTAAGCAAGTAGATAATACAAAGCTATCTGATTATCCAGGACCAAATTTGCCAGGGAATCCAGAGGTTGCTGCATGTCACAGAGACTATAAGCTGTGTCATTTGCCAATTGATGAATGGTCCCTGTCAGGTTGGAAAGAATGAACTCATGTAGTAAATGTCCATACCAAGGCATGAGATACTGTGTTCACTTTCTAAGGTACCAGAGAACATTGTCCCAGAACCCACATTTTAGTCTTGTTAGAGTGGAGCTGCTGGGTTTAATAATATTGAAAATGGTCAGAGGAGGTGCCAAAAATCCAAGGGAGCACACACCAAAATCCTTACAAGGTGTTAAACACTGGGTGGCTAGAACAACAATCCTGGGGTCCTGCTAAGTAATGGCATTTTGCTTAACTTCTTCCCCAGAATCCTCACCACCTGGCCCCACACACCCTACAAAGGAAGTAGTATCCCTTAGGGGTACAGATGGGGCCTGTTTTTAAAAGGTACTTAGCATGGGTGCCCCATGGATCAGTATGATTATGTGCTAATATTCCAGGTAACAGAGAAACTTTCAAAAGATCAGTAAGAGTGTTATAGCAAGAGGGGGGCAGTACCATTGTGTATCAACTGAGAAGAGAAGGTTAAGTAAGAAATACCTGCTAGGAGAGTGGCAAGGAAGAATTTGGTCATAGGTGAAAGTAGGGAGTGTTCCCTCAGAACAGCTGATACAGCTGGCAGAGGTGAAGTTCTGGGGACACTCATCACTGTGGTCATCCTTATAGCCGGTGCAAGTCAAGAGACCAGCAGAGACATTTACAATCCCTCCCCTGACAGGGGTCTTTACATGCATAGTGGCTATAGAGCTTGTCTCCCAAGCAAGGGAATAATTCCTTGTTGAGAAACAGGATGTTGAGATGGAAAAATTTTCCCATAAAGGAATGGCCAGTATAAAAGGGGTGGCAAAGACCTCTAAGTTGGTTATATTAGGGAGGGGGGCTCTTGCAAAAACTGCCTTAAACAAAAGAGGTTCCTAACTTTAGCCTCACAACTGAATAGATAAACAATCTGGTTCCACAAACTTGTTTATCCTTCTCTAATTATACTTTCAGAAATTGAATCTTTTACATATGATAAATTCAAACACTGATTTTACACTTAGGCCATGGGATGACTACAAATTCAGATCAAAACAGCAACATCTCACATACTTATATTGTGCTCATGTCTTTCACTGACCCCTTGCTCTGCTCAGAGAAATTTACCATAAAAGGAAAAGGCAGGGACATGTGGCATCCAAATATAACAGGATAGAAAATCCTTAACTCTGTTTGAATTCAGATAAGAGTCATAGTTTTCCAATCATGCAGTATCAATTTCACAACATAGCCAGACTCAGGAACAATCAGGTGGTAAACATTCCTTCTCAAAGGAACACAATGCAGAAACTGAGCCAGGAGGATCTCATCCTAGATTGAGGCAAAGATTGTCTTCATGGCTTTTTCCCAGATGTAGACCTCCACCTGTTGTGAGTAGCTTGTGGAATTTCTCTCAGATACAGACAACTATACCCAAATTCAAACTCAAAATAAAATTAGTTATAGTCCCAAGAGCCTTTTACCTCAAACAGCAAGTTTTACTAATCACAGCTTAAAGCCAGATACAGTTAATTTTACTCCCATGGAGTTGCAATAAGTAATATTTACCAGGACTCACATACATAAGAGATTTCACTTAACATCTTTCCTTCTCAAATTTAAACTTGTCCTGTGCAAAAGCCAATCATTAGAAATCATTTCTATCTATTGTACATAAACTTTCAACTTCTCAGCAAGCCAAGTTCATTGTTTAGGAACTCCATACAAGTTCTTTTCTCTTAGCAGATGACCTTGCCCACACAGATTTTTTCCAGGGACCAGGGCAAGTTTACAAAGGGGAATTGCCTTATGCCACAGGGAGGGTCTAATCCTGGTTCCCCTGCCTGCCAACTTCTTTATCCCAAGGAGGACTGTTTTGAATGGGCAGAACCAATCTGGATAAGGCTTTTACCCAATTCCCCCCTTTTCCCACAGTAATCAATTAACAATTCTAGGTTTTGACATTAAAACACTAACTTCAAATAACTTAGATAACAATCTTATAACTTTCATAAGTGATAGTTAAATTGTTTTAGCTATAAGCCCTTCTTTAATTGCAGATAAAGGTGGAAATACCTAGTTTGCTAAATGACAGTTATAAAACATTATAGGACAGGGTTAGCAGGGCTGACAAACTAATATAACTGTTTTTACACAGTTTTCCCACTTTAGTTTCTTTAAGTTCACACTTTAATAACATCCAAATTATGAAAAACTGCTTGACAAAACAATACAAAAGTTTACCAATTTGGAACGATACTAGATTTTTAAAACTGATGACTCCAATTCTGTTGAATGCATTTCCAAATTTCCTTACAAAGAAAATCAGGCATCTCTTCACCATTGACATTGCATACTGGTCACATCTAATTAAGGAACTAATAATAGCAGTTAACATTTGTATTACCAGAATGAATTAAATTACCCTTTGGTTGTATTCCAGTACACAAAAACTTTTATGAGAGGCAGAAAAGATTGGGAAAAGATTCACCTCTTCTTTCCTCATCTTTCTCTCTTCTACATTTAACAACTTGGCCAAGGTTGGAATGTAAAGAGAGAGAGGGGAAAGATTTTTTTTTTCCTGGCAATTGTCCAAAAGTTTCAAAACCTTTTATTCTCAAACCCTCTATTCACATTGTGTAAATAAATTATACCTTCCTTAAGCTTTCTACACATACTCCTCTCTCCTACATGCTTAAACTTTCTTGCCTTCCTTCCACCTAATTATCTCTCTCATGGACTTTGAGTAAAGTCCCTTTAGAATGGCACATACCTTATTTCTTTCTAATTCTGACCTGACACTTTGAGGATCCTCCTCAACTTGCTTTTCAATCATATAACCTAAATAATAAAGTATTTTTCTCTTTTTCCCTCTCCCATCTACCCACTCCTCTGAGGCTGCTGTTATCAGGGAGGGAAAGGGGGAGAGAAAAAGGAAAAAAAAATGCCATTCCAGAGTCCAGCTGCAGCCCTGGTTGTAAAGGTTTCAGATTACACACAGATGCTCACATACCACACAGACAAACACAGAACAGATAGATGATAATGACAGGGAGACTCTAGAAGCTCAGAGAGATTTGTCAGAAATCCCCTGCATAAAACAGACAATGTTTTCGTGATTCTCCAAATTTTATGGAGACCAGGCAAAAAGTTTTTCTTAAGGTTTTGGAGAATGAACTTTCTCCAATTCTGTAAAAGATAACCTATGGGCGAATCTCAAGGTGTACGGGGAGATTGGCTCATCCTCTTTGCCTATAAGCCTTAAAATACTAAAAAAAGAAATACTTGCTCCTGTAGGCTACTCGCCTCAACAGTGTCATGGTGAGGAAGAAAAAAACCTGTAGATGTGCCCAACAAGGTGTCCCTTGTCATGAGGGATATCTGCTACAGCCTGTTGCAGGCTCAACCCAACCCCAGCAAGCCTTCCTTGGTGCTTGAAGGGTGACCCAACTACCAGGCGGGTGGATGGGGGATGCTTACCTTGAGTAGAAAAAGGCTTGAGACTTCAGACTAGCCCCATGTTAGGTGCCATAAATGTTGCGGTGTGAGAGGTTGAGAGTTTGTGACCCCTAAAAGACTGAAGTACATTGGTCATCTGGAATGAATTCACAGACTCAAGCATTCTTTAAGCCAAGGTGGCAAACTTTATTGTTAAGCTTTTCAGCGAGCAAGTTTTCTTAAGGATTCCTGCGAGAGACTGAGAATGCAGCTAGGGTTCATATGGAAAAGAGCATGGCAAAAGAATGCCAGGGACATTGGTGAGGTAATCCAAAGTGCAGGTGTCTTTGGGAGCTATGGATGGGAAAGTACAGGGAGCATACCAGACAGGGAAGGAGATGCAGAGGTATGGATCTTTGGAGTCTGGCAGGAGGAAAAGTCCTTGGGCTGGCCAAGCACAAAACTCCTTGGGCTGGGCAAGGCATCCCTTTCTCTCTGTCTTGATGAGAGAATGTTCTGCAACAAGAGAAAGCTTTCTTACAAGACAGGAACTTACTAAGGAATTAGGAGGCTTCCAAAGACATGATCTGAGGGCTGGGTCCTGAGCAGCCCAACACTCTTTCACCCAGGTTTGTGCAGCTGCACCAGGGAGAGACAAGGTTCATGCTGGGGCCCACGCACAAGTAACTGCTAGGCACGGTGTCCTTGGGCTGGGGAGTGGTTGTCAGAGACAGTGTTTCTGAGACTAGGGAGAAATTGGGGTACAAATACAAGCAGAAGCACCCAAGTACCCCATCAGGTCCATCTCTTTTGCCCTTAGGCTAACAATGATTTGCTTCTTTTCCAGTTGGATGCCTGAAATAATACAATGGAATAGCAGCCCCAAACCTACAGAGTTCAAGAGTCACTTCATCAGTAAATGGTGCTCCAGTAGTGTTGTGGACTGAGATTCCATTAGCATAGCTCCACCATGACCCTGGACCACTGCTGAGGAACAAGGCGTCATGAATAACTCAGGCAAGGAACACAGCAGGCTGTTCTTATGCCATGGGTGAAGGTTTCTGAGCTACTAGTTCTCATATTTGCAAAGTCTTTTCTTTTATTCACATTTGGTGAGTACGAACTCATTTGGTTCTCACACCTAGCTAATAGAAAACAGACAATATTACCCCACTAATACATATAAGAAAACTGAGGTACATAGTGGCCAAGAAATTTCCTTAAAATATCAAGATGTTAGTAATAAAGCTAGGATTAGGTCACAAAGTTATATTTCCTGATGTCAAGTATATTGATCTTATTCTATTCCATGACACCTTATTCATGTCTAAACTGGAATCTAATTAAAATGGTTAGTTAGGGGTTTGGATCTTTTATTTACAGGTTATATGGGATTCATCTTTCTCAGTCCAAAAATGTTGAGCTAATGCTATTCACATCTCTCTTGAGGTGATATGTGTCACAAGGTATTCCCAGTTATTCAATTTATATTCAAAACACTTGACAAGTTATCTGAGTATAAAATCTCTCAAATAGGCGTGGTAACAATTATATTACTTTCTTTACAACCTGGTCATGAGGGAAATGCTTTGTAAACTGAAAGCTACAGAAATATTAGCTACCATCATCTTCATCATTAATTTAGATTCATTGAGTCTGAATAATAATAAGAAAATAGAACTCAGAGCTAAGTGATACAGTGAATAGAATTTTGGACCTGAAATTGGTAATGCTTGAATTCAAATCTGGCCTTAGGTATTTATTAGCTTTTTAATTCTGGGTAAGTTAACACCTCTTATTCTCAAGTTCCTTACCTTAAAAATATGGATAATAATAGTACCTTCCTCCCAGGATTATTTTAGACAAAATAATCTCATATTTGTAGTTATTTGTAAAGTTTAAAGTGCTATGAAGATGCTATGATTACAAATTTTCTGATTTACCTGTACATTATGAAAATGGTAGACTCTTACTGTTGAAATAGATTTCATGCAATATTTATTTTAGTTATTTATCCAGTGAAGTAATGAATCATGTAGCTTTATTAAGTAAGAGGGTTCATCTTTCTACATCATGCATTTAAATCTTGAAGAGACCTCAGAGCCTATCTAGTCCAATCCTCTCACAGTATGGAAGAGTCAGTCAAGGACCAAAAAGTCTAGGTTACATACCCACAGTAGATCAAAATGAGTAAATGTCAGAGGTAGATTTTGATTATAGGTCCTCGGCTCTCAGTTCCTGTCCTTTTTCCAGTCCATCACAGTCTCTTCTTTGAATTCAGTAACACAGAGATCCCATTCCAAAATTGAATGACTCTAGTTATTAAATACTTCATTCTGAATCAAAATTCATCCTCTACATAACTTCATCCATTAGTTTTAGATCTGTCATCTGTAGCTATCTGGAATAAGTTGACTCCATAGTCTATATGTGAGATATTTAAATGCTTGAGGAAGTTTATCATAACTCAGCCCCAATCAAGTTTTGTTTTTTCTCAAGCAAAAGTGTGCCTGATTCCTTAAATTGTTCTTTTAAAAAAACAACTATGGAATAAAAAAAAACCTGTTTGATCAACTGTAGGAGTAGATGTAGGGAAATTTGTGAAAAAGGTGAAATAAGTCTCACTGAACTCCCACATTTGTCCTGTAACTACCTTGTACTCTTCTGGATAGTCCTCCATTTGTGTCCAATTCCCTCAAGCTGCCTGGGGACAGTCATTTTGGAGTCTAGCTCTCACTTGCCTTACTGCAATCTTCACAACAATGTACCTATTCTGTGTCCTATTTGATTAAAGCCCTGCTCTTAACTTTCCAAGGTCACAATTAGCTAATCTGATTAACCTTTATCAATGGGAGGAAGCTAACTCTTGATCTATGGTGGGGGGGAATCACACTAATGAATGAATGAATTTAAAACATCTATTAATTGCTTATAATGTATTGAGCATTGTGGTATTTTAGGGTTAAAAATATAGAAGTTATATAGACCCTTCCCTCAAGAAGGTTACATTCTAGCAGGGGATATCACAAGAAGATAATTGGGAAATATAGTTAGAGTCAGTCTACATCTAGTGCGTAATCTGAAACCCTTATGAATCAGGACAGTGGGGGGAGGGAGGGAAGCAGAATGGAATGAGTTCTGTCCTTGTAAGGGTTAAATCCTCTTGGGAAACAAAAAAGTACATTTTAACAAAGACTTTAATGCCTTAACTCAAACAACTGTAGTGGTGTGCTTTTCAGGAATTTACTATAATGTTGTGGTATATCAAATTGTGGGCAAATGGGGCCAAGCATATCCCATTGTTTAAATTACATGCAAGAGATTATCACCAATCTCTCCTTTGTTTAGGGTTTTTATTTCCATAACAGTACTGATATAAAGTTAGTACAAAAACAACAAAAACAACAAAAGCATGGTATTTGGTATTGTAAGACTCAAGTTTATGTTCTGACTACTATTTATTAGTTATGTGATGTTGGGGAAATCATTAAACTTCTTGGAGTCTGTTTCCTCTTATTTAAGATGAAGCTAATTATCTTTGTTAAACAAAGCTCACAAATTTGTTTTGAGGAAAGTTTTTTCTGCAATAAGAACATTTATTACTAGTTACTTTGTAAATTTCGTCTCTCTCCTTAAAGATCTTACGCAAAAGAGATACACGAATAAAACATCTGAAGAACAATTGCAAAGTATATAAAATTGGATGCAAAATGAAAGAAAAAAAGGGTGGAAGGAGTTCGACCACCTATTTGGAGTGCCCAGAGCTGCTGGATGAGGTTAAAAAGAGAAGACTCCTGAAAAGAAGCTAAGACATAAAACTCATTTGAAAGGAAGTCCATGGACTCATTTTTTCTGAAAGGAAATGAATGTATTCCAAATATTGCAAATAACATGAGAAAAGGCTTGGAGAAAAGCTTCAGTCACTTTTATGTGTCAATATTTGTTATCTGTGCATTATCATCCCAACCTCAAGCAAAACAAAGAATCCAACTTATTTACACACATAAACTCAATTCCATACTAACTTCCTAATGTAAAATTCATCCATAGGAATTTTATGCTCCACTGCTATAGCTAATTGCTGGAACAAGTGGTTATGGAATACTTGCAAGTGTGCCTAAAGTTCAAAGTAGCTCAAAGATATCTCTCTGAGCATATCCCTCATTGCTTCCCAATATATATCTTCTATTCTGGATGAATTGACCTCAGAGTCACCTGAACTTACATGTTCATTCCCTTTTATTAGAACATTAGTCCTTGCACTACTTTCTTACTCTGTATTTATTCAAATGCTTCTTTTCTTTCAAAGACTAAGTCAAATATTTACTTTGTTAAAAACTTTCCTGGCCCATTTATTATGAAAGTTATCTCTTCTGAATCACTGGAGTACTTAAAAAAATTGTACCATTTCTTTGTCATTTTACATATTCTAGTTTATATCATGAGTTTTGTTTTTGTTTTTATTTTTGTTTTTGCTCTGTGTGTGTGTGTGTGTCTATCTCCTTACCCAATAATTTGGGAGGAATTGTTAGGACTTAACTGTGAAACTACAAGGCCTTTAACATCACAGGAATATCATAATTATAACTAACTTAATTAGAAGGCAGTGTGATTGGCTTTGTATATACTGGTAATTTATGGGATACTGCTTAAAAGGTCCCCTGAGTAAAAGAGTTCATCAATTCTTGTATTTACTCCTTTACTTAATGATATATGTTGATATTGGCCTTTGAGGTCAGAGTTCACCTCTATTTTCTCATTGCCCTCTAGTGCCCAAAATATTACTTAGCTTATTGTTTTTTCACTCAGGTATTCATTTATTCATTTTCAGATACTTAGCATAAGCATTGTGAGGTGTGTGAATTATGAAATTTACAATGAATGGGATCTGCTTCTAGGAAATTATAATCCAATAAGGCAAATAAGATATATAAACAAATAGCTATAATACAATACAGGTTATAAATGTCATATAAGTGCTCTAAATTAAATTCTTAAGTATTATAGGATGAAGGGTTAATTGCTTCTGCCTGGAGTGAATTGCCATTCTACCCCATGGAAGGGTGTTTGATCTTCCTGACTTTGAAGGATAGTTAGGATGTTAATAGACAGAGATATATGAAAAATATTCTAGACAAAAAGAACATCAATTTTCAAGGAATGGAGATCAAGAATATCTTGGGAAATGGTGAGGAGTACAGAGAAAGTGAACTTAAGGTTCTTACAGAGACATAGTGACAGAAAAATTATGAAATATAGATTCAGACAATACTGTTGAGGGCCTTTCATTCCAGGATGAGAAGATAAGATATAAACCACAGGCCCCATAAGAATCACTAAGAATGAAAAAAAATTAAAATAGTTTTAAGACTTGGAAATTGGTATTAGTTGTTATATGCATGCATTTTAATATGTAAATGGGCATATAGATATTTGCAGTACGTATCTCTATATATCCATATGTATGTATTTTTTACATATACATGTAAGAATTAAGAAGCCTTGAAGAGGATGAAAGAGAATAGCGTAAAACTTGGCTTGAAGCTCAACAATAAAAAAAAAAAACAGGCAAACATAATAAAACCCTAAGAACAGGGTAACTGCTTGCATCACTTCCTGGCAAAAAGAGGGAGAAGAAATGGAAACAGTGTCAGATTTTTTATTCTTGGGCTCAAAGAGCACTGCAGACAGCATTGTAGACATGAAATTAAAAGACACTTGACCCTTGCAAGGAAAGATATGGAAAATTTGAACAGCATACTAAAAAGCAGAAACATCACCTTGTTGACAAAGGTCTTTATTGTCAAAACTATGTTTTTTGTTTTGCTTGTTTGTTTGTTGTGTTTTTTTTCTCCTAAGAGCATGTTATAGCTCTGAGAGGATTATAATGAAAGCTGAGCACTGCAGAATCAATGCTTTTAAATTGTGGTGCTGGAGAAGTCTTGAGAATCCTGTGAGCAGAAAGGAGATCAAATCAATAAATACTTACAGAACTTAATTCAGACTACTCATTGGAAGGTCAAATACTTAAGCTGAAGCTGAAATACTTTGTCTACATAATGAAAAGATGGAACTCATTGGAAAAGATACTGATATTGGCAAAGATTGATGGCAAAATGAAACGGGGACAGCAGAAGATGACATGGATAGATAGGGAGCAATGAACATGAGTTTGGACAGGCTTTGAGAAATAGTGGAGGATAGAAAGGCCAGATATGCTATGGTCTACAGGTTCATGAAGAATTGAACACAACTGGACAGCTACAACAAAACTGTGTGAATAAATGTGCATAGACATATATATCTGTATGTGTATATATTTATGTATATATATAGACAGATATAGACATATCCCTTATCCTGTAGATATCCCTATATCCTATAGATTTAGTTATACAAGAATATTTATATACATTTTACAAATGAGGAAACCAAGGCTCAGAAAATGTCAATGACTTGTCCATGGTCACACATTAGGGCATAAATGGATTCCAAGTCCAGACTCTACCTATGTCATGGTACTTCTGTGATAATTGTGTGATATAGCAGCTATGGGACCCATTGAAATAAACTAAAGTATTCTTAAATTGAAACTAATTGAATCTTGGTTTTCATAATGAGGGAAGTAATAATTGCACTGTTCTCTGCATTGGGCAGATAAATAATGAAATATTTTTCCCAGTTCTCAGGTCCACATTTTAGAAGGGAAATTGAAAAACTGTAGATGATATAGAAAATTATGCTGAAGGACTACAAAATATATGCCATATGAAGTATAAATGAATGACCTTAAAATGATGGCTTGAAGAAGAGAAAACTAGGACATGAAAGCTATCTTTCAGTGTCTGAAGTGCTATCAAGTTATAGAACTAAGAACGAAGAATGAAATTTGCAGGGGCATAATTCAGCTTGATAAGAAAGAAGTCTCCATTGAATAGATCTGTCCAAAAATAGAACAGGCTGCATCAAGAGGATGTAAATTCCTCATTACCAGATGCATTCAAGTAGAAGCTGGATAAATATTTGTCTGGGATGATGTAGTGGGGATTCCTGAGTGAGGTATAGATTAGGCTAAATGACTTCTGAGTCTTTCTGATTCTGAGGATCTATGCTTATTTGTCAGAAATCAGAAAAGGCCAATAAACACCAATTTGTTGATTAATTGAATAAAAATAGTGATAAGAAAAATCTTGAGTATCAATCCAAAGGTTAGAGACGAAAACATTAGCAGTTTTTTTTTAATATAATAAAAGAAATTAGGAAACATGGTGCTGTTTCAACCAACAAGCTTTAAGTTTCTATTATTTGTGAGGCACTATGCTTGGTACAGGGGATACACACATAAGAAATAAGATATACTTTATACCTAGATTATTTTAAGTCTTCACAGAATTACATGGGGTGGTTACACACCTGCACAAATGCACCAAATGTCAGTCATAGTCAAAGACAAGAGGCCAGAATGAAAAATGCTGAGCTCCATCCTAGCAAAAGTTTTAAAATTGTGTGTGTGTGTGTGTGTGTGTGTGTGTGTGTGTGTGTGTGTGTGTAGTGGGGCAGAATTCTGAAGAATTACAAAGATGACAAAACACCTAACCATTTGATAAGCACAAAGCCATAGCATAGCTGGAGCTTAGCACAATGCTTGATACAAAGTAGGTGTTTAACAAATGCTTGTTGATTGATTGACTGACTGAAGCTCCTGCCAGCATAGCCCTCATCCTAGAGCTTTAGTCAACCTCCTTTAGGAAACCAAACCTACAACTTTACACTTGGTGGCAGTGTTCAGCAGCAAATACAAGATAGTCACCCTCATGAGTCCAACTGGGCTGGATCCAGATTTATTGGGAAGCCACACTTTCTTTGAATTTTCACATTATTCATGGGGGGAGTCATCAAAGCTTTGTCAAACTTAACAAACATCTTTCAAATGATCATTAAAATAAAGAGATCCTGAAATGTTGGAGCCAAGCCTTAATGCAGTAATAATTCTCCCTTCTCCCTCCTCCAAAGCTTGTGTTCCTAATTCATCTAGAGTACAAACAGAACCCAACTAGTTTGCAGGGAAAGTTTAGATGACTGATAATAACCATCAAGACTTCATTTTAGCTCAAGTAATTGTGTAGGTTTATATTTCCAAAGTTGCAATGGGTGGGGAGAATATGAAAGATGGAAAAAATGTGTGACACTTTTCATGTTCTTATAATTGGTACATTACAGAGACTATGATCATTTTAGAGAAAAAATAAAGATTTTCGATAAAAAAATAGGCTAGGAAGAGAAAGATATAGTTGTCTAAGGTATATGTAAATATTTAATTATAAATAGATGTGCGGTTGTGTGCTTATTTATAGATATAACCATGTGTCTGTGTATGAAAAAAGACACTTATTTAACAAGTTTGCTGTAATTTATTTCTAGATTTATGATTGGAACAATAAAATCATTGGCTCAATATATAGACATGGAAAGTAGCCTTAAGGAGCAATTAGTCCAACTTTTATTTAACAGAAAATAGAACTGAATCCCAGTGACTGACTTGCCCAAGATCCCTTAACTTGTTAATGGTAAAGCTAAAAGTAGATCTCATATCTACTAACTCCCAATCTACCATACAACAGTCTACCATCATGTACATGAATTTTGCCCCACATTCATAAACAGACAATAGAAATATTTCAGTATTTCAATGGATCAGTGATCTTACCACTATGGGAAAACTTTGCAATGCAGACTGCAACCTAGCCTATCATCGTGTTTCTGTAGTTCTTTCACTGAAAATCCATGCAATGTTCTGTAGGCATTTCTCTAGGTATTCTTTCCTTCTATAGTTCTCAATGTATCCCTTCAACTGCCCATCTATTACCTATTTCTGGCTAAACCAGACTACAAACCTGTTCCATGTTTATTGTACAGTATCTTTTATATAATGATGTAAAACTCAACCAATATATTGAGGAACCAGAAAATTACACATAATGATCCCTGTGGCACATACTGACTTTAAAAACCACATATTAACATTATGTGTGTTCTATTTTATTTTTATTTATTTTTAGTCTTATTATTTTATTTATTATTAGTTTTCAACATTCACTTCCACAAGATTTTGAGTTCCAAATTTTCTCCCCATATCATCCCTCCCCCCACCCCAATATGGTGTACTTTCTGAATACCCCTTCTACTCATCTGTCCTCCTTTATATTACCCCTTCTATTATCCCCTTCCCCTTCAATTTCTTGTAGGGCAGGATAGAATTCTATACCCTTTTGCCTGTATATCTTATTTCCCAGTTGAATGTGAAAACAATTTTTAACATGTGCTATTAAAATTTTAGTTTCCAAATTTTCTCCCTTCCTTCCACCCCACCCACCCTCATTGAGAAGGTAAGCAACTCAATACAGGTTATACATGTGTAGTTATGCAAAACACTTCCATAGTAGTCATGTTGTGAAAAACTAAGTACATTTCCCTTCATCCTATTTCCCCCCTACCATTTATTCTATTCTCTCTTTTGACCCTGTACTCCTTAGAAGTGTTTGCTTCTGATTACCCCTTCCCCCAATCTGCCCTCTCCTCTATCATCCCCCTGCTCACTTGTCCCCTTCCCCCCCACAATTTTTCTGTGGGGTAAGATAGATTTCCATATCCAATTGAGCATATATGGTACTCCCTCCTTAAGCCAAATGCAATGAGAATCATATTCACTCATTTCCTCTTACCTTTCCTCATTTCCCTTCTATTGTAAAAGCCTTTTCTTGCCCTTTCATGTGAGATAATTTACCCCATTCCACATCTCCCTTTCTCTTTCTCCCAGTATAACCCTCTCTTACCCCTTAATTTTATTCTCCAGATAACAATCCTTCATCTTCAACTCACCCTGTGCTCGCTTGCTCTCTCTCTCTCTCTCTCTCTCTCTCCTCTCTCTCTCTCTCTCTCTCCATACATATAATTGTTTCCCACCAACTACTCTAATATGAGCAAAGGTCTCATGAGTTACAAATATCATCTTTCCATGCAGGAAAGTTAACAGTTCAACCTTAGTAAGTCCCTTATGATTTCTCTTTCTTGTTTACCTCTTCATGTTTCTCTTGAGTCTTTTATTTGAAAGTCAAATTTTCTATTCAGCTCTGGTCTTTTCATCAAGAATGCTTGAAAGTCCTCTATTTCACTGCATTTACATTTTTCCCCTGAAGGATTATGCTAAGTTTTGCTGGGTAAGTGATTCTTGATTGTAATCTTATCTCCTTTGCCCTCTGTAATATTATATTCCAAGCCCTCTGGTCCCTTAATGTAAAAGCTGCTAAATCCTGTGTTGTTCTGATTGTATTTCCACAATACTTGAATTGTTTCTTTCTGATGGCTTACAAAATTTTCTCTTTGACCTGGAAACTCTGGAATTTGTCTACATATTCCTAGGAGCTTTTCTTTGGGGATCTCTTTCAGGAGGACATCGGTGGATTCTTTCATTTTCTATTTTACCCTCTGGTTCTAAAATATTAGGGCTGTTTTCCTTGATAATTTCTTGAAAGATGAAGTCTAAGCTCTTTTTTTTATCATGGCTTTCAGACAATCCAATAATTTTTAAATTCTGTCTCTTGGATCTATTTTTCAGGTCAGCTGTTTTTTTCCAGTGAGATATTTCACATTGTTTTCTAATTTTTCATTCTTTTGGATTTGTTTTACAGTGTCTTGATTTTTCATAAAGTCACTGTCTTCCAAATCCTCTATTCTAATATTTAAGGAAATATTTTCTACAGTAATCTTTCGGATTTCCTTTTCCATTTGGCCAATTCTGCTCTTTAAGTCGTTTTTCTCCTCATTGGCTTTTTGGACCTATTTGGCCATTTGGGTTTGGCTATTTGTTTTTTTGTTTTTCAATTAATTTATTTTGATTTATCAACAATCACTTTCATATGCTTTTGAGTTTAATTTTTTTCTCCTCCCTTCTCCTTACCACCCTACCCAAGATGACACACAATCTTATATAGGCTATATACATATACATTTGTATTAAATGCATTTTCACATTAGTAATGTTGTAAGTGAGAATTAGAACCAATGGGAGGAATCAACAGAAAGAAGAAACAAAACTCAACAGAAGAAAAAAATAGCAAATAGTATGCTTTGATCTGCATTCAAAATTCATAGGTCTTTCTTTGAATGTGGATAGCATATTACATCATGAGGCCTTGTGAGATGTCTTAGATCCTTGTATTGCTGGGAAGTGTTAAGTTTATCGATATTAGCCATTGCACAACATGGCTGTTATTGTGTACAACCTTTTTCTGTTTCTGCTCATTTAACTCAGCATCAGACCATACAAGTTTTTCCAGGCTTTTCTGAAGTCAGCCTGTTCATCATTTCTTATAGCACAATATTATTCCATTACATTTATATACCACAACTTGTTCAGCCATTCTCCAATTGATGGACATCCTCTCAATTTCCAATTCTTTGCCACCACAAAAAGAGCTTCAATAAATATTTTTGTACATGTGGTTCCTTTTTCCATTTGTATGATCTCTCTGGGATATAGTCCTAGAAATGCTATTGCTGGGTCACAGGGTATGCACATTTTATAGCCCTTTGGCCATAGTTCCAAATTGCTCTCCAAAATGTTTGGATTGTTTCACAACTCCACTAACAATGTATTAGTGTTCCAATTTTCCCACATCTTATCCAACATTTATTATTTTTCTGTTTTGTCATGTTGGCCAACCTGATTGGTGTGATGTGGTACCTCAGAGTTGTTTTGATTTGCATTTCTGTAATCAGTAGTGATTTAGATCATTTTTTTCATATGACTGTAGATGGCTTTAATTTCTTCATCTGAGAGCTACCTGTTCATATGGCTTGACCATTTGTCAATCGGGGAATGACTTTCATTCAAAAGTTTTTAACATCATCTATTAAACCATACTCATTTATAAGACCCTCTACTTAATCACTCATTTAATAAATATTTATCAAGCATCTACTAGATTCTAGGAATGATACTAAGGAATGTGGATACAAAGAAAAGAGAAATATGGCTCTTTCTTTCAAAAATGTGTACTCTAATGGGGACTATAACATGAAAATTTCATATAAGCAAGCTATATCAAGGGGGGAAAGGATATTATTGATAGAGAAAAGGTACTGAAATTAAGAGGGGTTGAGAAAGGCTCCCTATGGAAGGTCAGATTTTAGCTAGGACTTGAAGGAATCCTGTAGGAAGAAATGAGGAGTGAAAGCATGCCCTCCATGGGGGATAGCCCCCATGAAAGTGGATGGAATGGTAAAATGGAACTTTTTGTTTGAGGAACAGGAAGGAGCCTAGTATCAATGGATCAGAGATTATGTGAGTGGAATTTGAAAGGTGGAAGAAGAACAGAAAGTTAGCAGTGGTGGGGAGGGACAGTAGTTTATGAACAGCTTTGAACATAATACGCAGGATTTTATATATGAGCTTAGAAATGATAAGGAAACACAAATTTATTGGGTAAGGGTAAAACATAATGAGACTTATAGGAAAATTACTGGTAGAATTCTGGAGGATGGATTGGAGTGGGAAGAGACTTATGGCTGGAAGATCAATCACAAAATTATTGTAACAGTCCAGGCATGAGGAGATGATGGCCTGCGCCAAGGTAGTGGCCAAATCAGAGGAAAGAAGAAGGAATATTCTGAACATGTCACAAAGGTGGAATTGAGAGTCCTTGACAAAAGATTGGATGTAGGAATTGAGAGAAGTTGTGGAACTGAGGATGATGCCTAGATTGGAGGACTGGGACAAGTGTGCTGACCTCCAAGGTAATAAAGAAATTCAGAAGTGGAAAAATTTGTAGAAAAGATAATGATTCCAGTAATGGATGCATTAATTTTGATTTGTCTAAAAGACTTCTAGTGTGATGTCTAAAGGGCAGATGGAGAGGTTATGGCTGGAAAAGTAGATCTGAAAATCATCAGCTTCAGATGCTACTAGAATCCATGATAGTTGAGCAGCTCATCAAGACAGATTGTGTATAAAGAGAAAAGATGGCAAAAGACAGGTCTTGGTGAGATACCCACAGTTAATAGCCATAACTTGGATGAATATCTAGCAAGAGAAACTGAGAATTAATGTCAGATAATTAGGAGGAGAAACAGTAGAAAACTGTTTCTCAAAAACCTAGAGAGAAAGGAGTATCAAGGAGGAGAGGGTGATCAACATTGTCAAGGATACAGAAAAGTCAAGAAGGCTGAGAATTCATAAAAAGGTATTGGATGTCTCCATTAAGAAATCACTTTTAAATTGGAGAGAAAACTTTTGATTGAATAGTAAGGTTGGAAGATAGACTGTGGAGTTGATAAGAAGGTGTGTTTCATTTGTGAATTTCAGTTCTAACAGTGCTTATGCATGCATTATTTCTTTGGTGTAAAATGCCTTAAAGAATGTGAGAAATCCTTTCTGAGGAATCTGGCTTTAAGTTTGATTGCTATCACTGAGAGATTAGAGGCTCTTTATTAGCATAGCAGAAACACAAAACCCACATTTATTTCTGTGATAGGTAAATGACAAGACCAATGATGCCATACTTAATACACTCCCTCTTGTTTTCTCAACAAGTAAACACAAAATTCTCTAGCTAGAAAGAGAACACACATAAATTAATTTCACTTTCTCTCTGAAATTTTAAAATACAAGATAGGAAAAAATTGTAAAAAAACAAGCCTTTAAATGTGGCATACCTGATTACTAATTTAAATATAATCTGCTCCTCCAAATAAATATATATATATATGTCTAAAGGTCATTTTCAATGTTTCTATCCTGTTTCAATTTACCTTCTGTTTCTGCTTAGAGGTGGGGTGTTATATGCCTTCATTATTAAATGTCTTCAAATAATTTAGAAAGAGGGAATTATCTAATTCCTAAATATTGTATGGATTCTCCTGCCATCTGGTCTTAGCCTTGGCATCTGCCCTTAGTTTTGATAACTTTTTTTTGTTTCAGAATTCCTTTTTAAAGGAGAATCACATAATTTCCCTGTATCTATTTCATCTAGGGCAGCTTCAAGGTGTAGTGTATAGAGTGCTATGTCTGGAGCCAGGAAAATCTGAGTTCAAATTCAGTATGAGACATTTCCTAGCTGTGTGACACAGGAAAAGTCACTCAACCCTGTTTGCCTCAGTTTCCTCCTTTGTAAAATGAACTGTAAAAGGAAACAGGAAACCACTCCAATATCTTTGCCAAGAAAACTTCAATGAGGTCACAAAGGGTCAGACACAACTGAAATGACTGAAAAACAACACCCTATCTTACTTTATCTCACCCTAATGACTTTTCTCTAAGCTGCTTTCTTCATCCTGACAGTGACATTTTTTTTTAAAGATCAGACCTTTCCCCTTCATTCTTTGTACCTTGAAATAAAACAAAATAAGGAAACAAAAATAAAAGTAGTACTTCTCATATATTTCCCCAAAAATTTTACAAGAAAAATTTACTTTATCAGTTCAGTGTGCAATGGTCATTAATATATTATATAGCTGGAAGGCATTAAATGTTTACAATTATCGCACCTAGAAGGGCGGCAGAGCCAAGATGGCGGAGTGAAAGCAGTGACTTGCTTGAGCTCTCCCCCAAACCCCTCCAAATACGCATAAAAATGGGCTCTAAACAAATTATGAAGCAGCAGAACCCACAAAAAGACAGAGTGAAACAAATTTCCAGCCCAAAAAAACCTGGATGATTGATCACAAAGGTGTATCAGGCTGGGCTGGGAGTGCAGCGCAGCACAGCATGGGCAGGCAGGGCACAGCAAACCTGGAGCAGGCCTCAGAGGACTGAATTGCAGGCAGCTGTGGAGGTTTCCAGACTCCTCAATCCACCAATGCCAAATACAACTTAGAAGGTCAGTGGGAAAAGTCTGTTTCTGTAGGTGGTCAGAGAGGAAGGCAGGGTTTCATCCATTCCCCAAGAGCATGGCCCTTGGGGGGGCAGCTGCTTCCCACCTTCCGGCCCATTGACGGAGGGGGAATCCAGTGGCTGATCAGAGAGGGACTGCAGGGGTCTCTTTGCCAGTGCTGAGGTAGGAATCTCTTGCTTTGCCCTGTGTGGATCTGGGTCACAGTTCTGGGCGGCAGTGCTGGGGTGAGGAGGAGCGCTGGCATGGTGGAGCTTGTAGTGGCTGTGGAGAGAAACCCCTCCTCACAGTTACAGGACAGAAAGGAATACTTGTGGTCACAGGCCAGGAAAGGAGTAAACACCTCGTCCCTTATTATACCACCTTGGAAGAACTGAAAATCTACAGGTCGCTACAAGTAAATCTGAAAACAGCTACACAAACCCCTGAAGCTCGGGACAGTACACTCTCCACATTGGAAGTAGACTTTTACCTTAACAAAGACTTTAAAACTCAAGTAATTGGCTGGTATCATGAGCAAGCAGTGCAAAAAAATCAGACTATATTATCTTACTTTGGTGACAAAGAAGATCAAAATATACAATCAGAAGAAAACAACAAAATCAAAGCTCCTACATCCAAAGCCTCCAAGAAAAATATGAATCAGTCCCAGGCCTTGGAAGAGCTCAAAAGGGATTTTGAGAAGCAAGTAAGGGAAGTAGAGGAAAAACTGGGAAGAGAAATGAGAGTGATGCAAGAAAATCATGAAAAACAAGTCAACAGCTTGCTAAAGGAGACCCAAAAAAATACTGAAGAAAATAACACCTTAAAAAATAGCCTAACCCAAATGGCAAAAGAGGTCCAAAAAGCCAATGAGGAGAAAATGCCCTAAAAAGAAAAATTGGCCAAATGGAAAAGGAAGTCCAAAAGATTACTGAAGAAAATACTTCCTTAAAAATTAGAATAAAGCAATTGGAAGACAGTGACTTTATGAGAAATCAAGACACTGTAAAACAAATCCAAAAGAATGAAAAATTAGAAAACAATGTGAAATATCTCATTGGAAAAACAACTGACCTGGAAAATAGATCCAGGAGAGAGAATTTAAAAATTATTGGACTATCTGAAAGCCATGATCAAAAAAGAGCCTAGACATCATCTTTCAAGAAATTATCAAGGAAAACTGCCCTGAATATTAGAACCAGAGGGCAAAATAGAAATTGAAAGAATCCACAGATCTCCTCCTGAAAGAGATCCCCAAAGGAAAACTCCTAGGAATATTGTAGCCAAATTCCAGAGTTCCCAGGTCAAGGAGAAAATATTACAAGCTGCCAGAAGGAAACAATTCAAGTACTGTGGAAACACAATCAGGATAACACAAGATTTAGCAGCTTCTACATTAAAGGACCACAGGGCATGGAATATAATATTCCAGGGGCAAAGGAGATAAGATTACAACCAAGAATCACCTACCCAGCAAAACTGAGTATAATCCTTCAGGGGAAAAAATGGTCATTCAGTGAAATAGAGGACTTTCAAGCATTCCTGATGAAAAGACCAGAGCTAAACAGAAAATTTGACTTTCAAATACAGGACTCCAGTGGAACATGAAGAGGTAAACAGGAAAGAGAAATCATAAGAGACTTATTAAGATTGAACTGTTTACATTCCTGCATGGAAAGATGATATTTGTAACTCATGAGAACTTTGTCAGTATTAGGGTAGTTGAAGGAAAAATTGTATATATGTATATATAGATAGATAGATAGAGGGCACAGGGTGAGTTGAAGATTAAGGGGTCATATCTGGAGAATAAAATTAAGGGATGAGAGAGGATGATACTTGGAGAAGAAAGGGAGAGGTAGAATGGGGTAAATTATCTCACAAAAAAAACCAGAAAAGTCTCTCACAGTGGAGGGGAAACAGGGGAAGGTGAGAGGGAATGAGGAATCTTATTCTCATAGGATTTGGCTTAAGGAGAGAATAACATACACATTCAATTGGGTATGGAAATCTGTCTTACCCTACAGGAAAATAGGGGAGAAGGGGACAAGAGAGCAGGGGGGTGATAGAGAGGAGGGCAGATTGGGAAAGAGGGTAATCAGAAGCAAATATTCTGAGGAGGGACAGGGTCAAAAGAAAGAATAGAATAAATGGGAGGGCAGGATAGGATTAAGGGAAATAGAGTTAGTTTTTCACAACATGTCTACTAAGGAAGTGTTTTGCATAACTGCACATGTACAACCTATATTGAGTTGCTTGCCTTTTCAATGATCGTGGGTGGGGACGGAGGAAGGGAGAAAATTTGGAACTCAAAGTTTTAAAAACACATGTTTTAAAAAAAATGTTTTCACATGCAACTGGGAAATAAGAAATACAGGAAATGGGGTACAGAAGTCTATACTGCTCTACAGGAAAATAGAAAGGGAAGGGGATAAGAGAAGGGAGGGGGAGAGATAGAAGAGAAGCAGACCAGAGGAAGGGGTATTCAGAATGCATGCCATCTTGGGGTGTGGGGAGGGATGAGAAATTTGGAATTCAAAAACTTGTGGAAGTGAATGTTGAAAACTAAAAATAAATAAATTTATATTAAAAAAAATTATTGCACCTACTCTGTGTAAGAAAAGTTATAAGAATATTATCTTGTCCTGATCCATGTTGATTTTTTAATGTCCTGAAGTTTCCATCCATCTCTGTAACCTCTACTATTTTGTATCCTTTATCCATGGAAGATTTTGATGATGTTTACCACTCTAACTACCAAGATTAGACTATCAGTTTATTTACCTTTTACTCAAAAATGCTTGGCCCAGGAATACATATGTGAAGTATAAAGCCTAACACCAAACTGCAATTAGAAAATTGTAATCTAATATTCCACTATTAAAGGAAATCCTTTCTCTTTTTTTCTTTCTCTTTTTTTAATTAAGTTTTAGTTTTCAACATTTGCTTTTCTAAGATTTTGAGCTCTAATTTTTTCTCCCCTGCTTCCACTCCCTGCCCAAGACAGCATGTAATCTAATATAGGCTACCTTTCCATAGTAGTCATGCTGGGAAACAAGAATCAGAACAAAAGGGAAAAACCATGAGAATGGAAAAAAAATCAAAACACAACAAGAAAAAATAGAAAATGGCATGCTTTGACCTACATTCATACTCCATAGTTCTTTCTCTGGATATGGGTGGCATTTTCCATCATGAGTTTGTTTTGGAATTTTCTTAGATTGTTGCACTACTCATAAGAACTAAGTCTATCAAAGTTTGTCATCACACAATGTTGCTGTTACTGTGTACAGGATTCTCTTGTTTCTGCTCATTTCACTCAGCATTAGTTCATGAAAGTCTTTCAGGTTTTTCTGCAGTTTGCCTGCTCACCATTTCTTCTGGAATAATAGCATTCCATTACATTCATATACTACAACTTGTTCAGCCATTCCCCAATTGATGGGCATCCTCTCAATTTCCAATTCGTTGCCACCACAAAAAGAGCTGCTAAAATTATTTTTGTACATGTGTGTCTTCTCTCATTTGTGTAATCTGATTGGGATATAGAACTAGTAGTGGTATTACTGGATCAAGGGGTATGCACAGTTTTATAGCTCTTTGGGCATAGTTCCAAATTGTCCTCCAGAAAGGTTGGATCATTTTACAACTCCACCAACAATGCATTAGAGTTCCAGTTTTCTCACATCTTCTCCAAAGTATCATTTTCCTGTGTTGTCATGTTGGCCAATCTGATAGGTGTGATGTGGTACTTCTGAGTTGTTCTGATTTCCATTCCTCTAATTTAATTTCTTCATCTAAAAATTACCTGTTCATGTACTTTGACCATTTATCAATTGGGCAATGATATGTATTCATATAGATTTGACCCAATTCTATCTATATTTTAGAAATGAGGCCTTTATCAGAGACACTGGATGTAAAAAAATATATATATTTCCCAGTTTTCACTTCCCTTCTAATTTTGGTTGCATTGGCTCTTTTTGTGCAAAACTTTTTAATTTAGTGTAATCAAAATTGTTCCTTTTGTATTCCATAATGTTCTCTTTCTCTTGTTTGGCCATAAATTCTTCCCTTCTCCATAAATCTGACAGGTAAACTATTCCTTGCTCTCATAATTTGTTTGTACTTTTACCATTCATGTATGAATTGTGTACTCATTTTGACCTTTCCTTGTTATATAATGGAAGATATTGGTCAATTCCTAATTTCTAGTACATTGTTTTCCAGTTTTCCATGCATTTTCTGTCAAATAGTGAGTTCTTATCCCAGATGCTATAGTCTTTGACTTTATCAAACAGTAGATTATTATAATCATTGACTATTGTGTCTTGTGTTTTTAACCTATTCCACTGATCCACCACTCTATTTCTTAGCCAAGACCAGATAGTTTTGATTATTCCTGCTTTATAATACAATTGTAGATCTGGTACAGCTAGGCCACCTTCCTAAAGGTAATCTTTTCAAGAATCAACTCTAGTCACCTTCGTTCATTTTCCTTTAAAGAAATCTTTGTTTTTTGCATTCTTTTTAGAGTTTCTGAACCACATGATTTCAAATTAAATGAACTCCTGTTGAAAATAATGATGTCACCTTTCTTAAGAGGATAAGTAGTATCTATCTAAAACCATTGAAAACATTATCTGTATTAGGAATAAACCTGAATCTTTCCCAAAAAGATCAGGAGCGAAGCAAAGATGTCCATTATCACTACTGTTATTGAATATTGTACTAGAAATGCTAGCAGTTAAAGACCAGACAGACAACTTTGGGGGTAAGAACTCAAAATTTGACAAAAATTCCTCAGAAAACTTGAAAGCAATTTAGGAGAAATTACACATGGGCCAACATTTCACACTGTATACCAAAAAAAAGGTCAAAATATATGAAAGCATCACAGGATATGAAATGATAATTTTGATTACATGAACTCAAAATGCTTTTGCATGAATTAAACTAGCACAGCCAAAATTAGAAGGAAAATAGAAAACTGGGTGGGGGGGAGTGGATTCTCAGCTTGTTTCTCTGGTAAAGTCCTTATTTCTAAAGTGTGTATGGAACTGTGATAAATTTGCAAAAGTAAGAGCCATTCCCTACTTGATAAATGGTCAAAGTATATGAACAGACACATTTCATATCAAAGCTATCAGCAGTAAGAAGACTAACATTGATGTTATATAATGTTCCTATTAATCCTATTTACAATTAATTGATTTTGTTCTATAATTGCTTTTCTCCTGTAGCTGTTGAACTCCTAATTCTTTTTCTCTGAACTTAGCTGAGAATTCAGGTGCCCTGGATAGGGTTAATTTTTAGAAATTCAGCTCTCCTGCTAATTGCTAATCTTTTCTTGCCTTAAGGAATTTTGCTAACCTTGGACAACGTCTGTGAACACAATGTGTGTTATATCTTTACTCTATCAAGCTATCCTTTAAAAATGTCAGATTTGCCGTCCAAATTTCTGGGCCACTGTCTCCTACCTACACGCAGACAATGAGAATTTTTAGGCTTATGAAAGAAGGGAAGATGTTGCTAGCCCCCATTACCAAATTTTCAACCAATCATATTGTTCTCTGTGCCTCAGCTTGTAACCAATTATGTTTCCCCAATCCCATGATGTCATCTTACCCCATTCTATTCTTTATTCTATATGCCCTCAAGCTTTTTTTTTTCAATAAAGGAAGCTATCCTTCTTGCTTAGGATCTTTGCCATAAGTGAAGAGAAGCTGGTTCTCTTTATTAAACACATTTATTGTCAGGTGTGCCCCTGATGATAAAATTTATCTTGCTTAGAGACCTGCTTCAGTCTACCTTTTTGTTGAATTCCAATTGTGACAAGTTTCTTAAAACAACTGTGATATACTACCTCACATTTTTGAAATGACAGAAAAGGAAAATGACAAATGCTAGAAAGGATGCAGAAAAATTAGGACATTAATGCACTATTGGTGGAGTTGTGAATTAGTCTAAACTGAAGAACAATTTGGAAATAAACCTAAAGGGCTAAAAAAGGTATTCATACCCAGCAATACTAAGCAACACTACTAGTAGTTCTGTTTCCTAAAGAGGTAAAAGGAAAGGGGAAAGGACCTATCCGTACAAAAAAAAAATTATCCACAACAGCTTTTTTGTGGTGGCAAAGAACTGAAATAGAAAGGATGTCCATCAATTGGGGAATGGCTGAAACAGTTGTAGTAAGTGATTGTAATGGGAAACTATTTTGGTATGAGAAATGAGGAGTAGGAAACTTTCCAGAAAAAAAAAAAGACCTGGGAAAACTTTTGTTAACTCATGCAAAATGAAGTTATTAGAACTAGGAGAACATTAAGCACAGTAACAACAACTGTGAATCATGAAAGACTTAGCTATTCTGTTCAAGACAATGTTCCAACACAATTCAAAGGTCCCATTATGAAAAATCCTATCCACCTTCAGAAAGAGAACCAATAAATTCTGAATGCTGATTGAAACATACTTTTTTTTGCTCTTTGTTTTTATTGCTTTTATTTTCTTTTGCAGATAATTAATATGGAAATACGTCTTGTATGACTTCAAATGTAAAATTAATATCACATTGCTTACCTTCTCAGGGAGAGTAGAGAGAGAGAATTTAGAACTCAAATTTTTTTTTAAAATGTTAATTTTCTACACTTAATTAGGAAATATTTAATGAAATAAATTTTAAAAAAAATTTAAAAAGAAAATAATGGTGGCACCAGCTCTGTATAAAAATAAACATGAAATTGAATTATTAGCCACATTGTTCTCTGGAATATAATGAAAGATGCAATATATTTCTGAACAGTGAATTAATATGGGAATGGGCTAGCCTGTGATCTCTTTGGGGGTGGGCTGCAACAGTATAGATTGTTTTCTTTTTCTATTGCTTCATAGAATGTATCAAACTCCTTTTATACAAAAGACTAGATAAAAAGATTTTTAGATTGAATATGAGGATGAATAAGCCTATGAAGGTCATCCCTATCCTTAGACAAGGAGGAAAAGGTCCCCTACTGTAATCTGAAGGGCACATAAAAAATCCTCATGCCCCCAAATATGTTTTTCCATATTTGTTTTGATGGCAGAAAAGCCAGAATTCAAGATTGTGGGTTCAAGTATCATAGATTCAGTACTACAATGACCTTTTAAAGGTCATATTCTTCACACCATCTTCCAGTGAGGAAGATGAGGCCTAAACCAAGAAAGTATATTGCACATTATCTGATAGCCATTTAAATAATGAAGCCTAGAATCAATTCCAGTTTTTCTTCTTCCCAATATGGATAGCTTCTTGCCCTTTTCAACTGAAACATTGTGGAACAGTGTATCTTCTTCCAAAGTATCAGTCATCAATTAGTAGTAAAAATAAAATGCTCTGGATTTGTATTTAAGCAAAATGACCCTTAAGGAAAAACCTAATCCATTTTTTCTTAACCTGTTTTATAATTCAGTTTTCAAGATCAAGTCATGGGAATGGTGATTTCCTATACATGGATATGTGATAAGAACATATTAGAACCAGAAAGCCTCTGTTATAATCCTCACTCCATCAACCAATTACTGAAAAACTCTGTTCAAGTTAATTAACTTATCTGTGGCATATTCTTATGCCAGGGACCTTGTCTAACCCTGGACCAAATGTTCCTAGAAGACTTACTCAGTGCCTTATTGAAAGTGTACACTGTCATAGAGGTCCTACTTTATTCAGAAGGTATGTTTAGAACTATGATTTCACTGGTGTAGGAAACTCCCTGGTGAAACTTCATTTACTGATATAGATCATAAACTTTTCTTCAAAGTATGGTTATAGAGAGGCAGCATTACAAGGGGCCCCAGGAAGATAAATACCCTGCAGCACCCATCTAAAAGGAGCTGAAGAAAGCTGAACGAAAGGAAAAGCAGGCAACCTAGAACTGCCTGAAAGTTCCAGCCTTGCTGATTCCAGTCCAACATGCGGTAAGCTGCCAGAAACCTAAAGCCTCCAATTGCCGACATAAGAGGCCCCAGTACATAAAGCCAGTGACCAAGACCTAGCCTCCCAACAGAAGAAGCTTGGGTCAGTGCCCTCTATTCCCCAGAAAGAGAGTTCAATCTCTTTAAAGGCCAGGGAATAAAGAAACACCGTGAATAAAAAGAAATGAACCATAGATTCATATAATGAGAAGAGTGAAGATCAAGACAGAAATTCTGTAGAGGACAACATTGTTGACAAACCCACATCTGCAACAACAAAAGGGAATATGAACTGGTCTGAAGCCCAAAAAGCCTTCTTAGAAGAGCTCAAGAAGGATGTTAAAGTCAAAGGAAAATGGTAGAAGAGTCTTTCAAAAATACAATTGGCCAATTGGAAAAAAAAATACACTGAAGAAAACAAGTCCCTAAAAAACACAATTGGCCAATTGAAGAAGGAAGTACAAAAACTAACAAAAGAAAAAAATCAGTTAAAAACTAGAATTGGACAAATGAAAACTAATGTCTCTATGAGACAGCAAGAATCACTCAAACAGAAACCAAAAAAAAAAAAATGAAAAAATAGATGAAAACGTAAAACACCTCATCAATAAAACAACCGACCTGGAAAATCGATTCAGGAGAGACAATTTAAAAATTATTGGACTACCTGAAAATCATGATGAAAAAAAGATCCTGGGCAGTATCTTTAAGGAAATCATAAAGGAAAACATCCCAGAAGTCCTAGAATCAGAAGGGAAAATAACCATAGAAAGAATACACCGCTCAGCACCTGAAAGAGATCCCAAATTGACAATGCCAAGGAATATAATAGTAAAAATTCCAAAATTACCAGATGAAAGAGAAGGTTCTGCAAGAAGCCAGGAAGAAACAATTTAAATATCATGGAACCACAGTCAGGATTACACAGGACCTTGCTGCTTCTACATTAAAAGACCACGGGCGCAGAACATGATACTCCGTAAGGTAAAGGAGCTTGGATTGCAGCAAAGGCTCAAATACCCAGCAAAAATGAGCATCATGTTTCAAGGGAGGAGATGGATATTCAATGAAATAGGAGACTTCCAAACTTTCCTGAGAAAAAGACCAGAGCTCAACAAAAAAATTGATCGTCAAGTAGAGGACTCAAGATGGACATAAAAAGGTAAATGGAACAGAAAGATACAATATGTTGTTAATAAGGGGGGGCGTTTAAACCCTACAAGGGAAATGACACTCAACCTTGAGAACTGTATTATTATTAGGTCATCTTAAAGGGGAATACATAAATAAGGTAGATATTAGTTGACTTTGATGTAATGATTAAAAAAAATCTAATCAAGTGGATTAAATGGATCAAAATAAGTGGATTAAACTGACCTTAGAAAATGTACTGAGAAAGGAGAAGGCAGACAATGGTAAATCACATTACAGGAAAAGACACAAAATCCTATTGCAGCAGAAGTAAAGAAGGGAGGGGGATCAGCATTGTTTGAACCTGGCTTTCATCAGATTTGGCTCAAGAAGGGCATAACATAATCAGTTAGGTATAGAAATCTAACTTGCCTTGTAGGCAGTAGGAGGGAAAAGGGGAAAGAAAAGGGATGGGAGAGAAGGGAGGGAAAAGCAGTAAGGTAAAGGGGAAGAAAAGGGAAAAGGATAATAGAAGGGAGGAGGGACTGAAGGAGGCAGTGGTCAGAAAGCAAAATGCTAGTGAGGGGGAGAAAGGAGAAAGAAAAGCATAAACGGGGGGAAAAGGATGGAGAAAAAGACACAGATAGTAATAGTAACTGTGATTGTGAATGGGATGAACTCCCCCATAAAATGGAAGCAGATAGCAGAATGGAATAAAAACCACAATCCTACAATATGTTGTTTACAGGAAACACATTTGAAAAAGAGTGACACATACAGGGTAAAGGTAAAAGCCTGGAGCAGAATATTATGCTTCAGCTAAAGTGAAAAATGCAGGGTAGCAATCCTGATCTCAGACAAAGCAAGAGCAAAAATAGATCTAATCAAAAGATATAAGGAAGGAAAATACATCTTGCTAAAAGGCACCATAGACAATGAATTAATATCATTACTAAACATACATGCACCAAGTTGCATAGCATTCAAATTCTTAGAGAATTTCAGGGAGTTACAGGAAGAAATAGACAGCAAAATTATACTAGTGGGGGACCTCAAACTCCCTCTCTCTGTACCAGATAAATATAAGAAAGAAATTAAATAGGTGAATAGAACATTAGAAAAGTTAGGTATGATAGACCTCTGGAGAAAAGTGAATGGGGATAGAAAGGAATATATATCTTTTTTTCTCAGCAGTACATGGCACATACACAAAAATGACCATGTACTAGGGCATAAAAACCTCACAATCCAATGCAGAAAGGCAGAAATATTAAATGCATCCTTTTCAGATCATGACAATAAAAATTATAAGTAATAAAGGGCCATGGAAAGATAGGCCAAAAAATAATTGGAAACTAAATAATCTAATCCTAAAATATGATTGGGTCAAAAAACAAATCATAGAAACAATCAATAATTTCATTCAAGAGAATGACAACAATGAGACAACATACTGAAACTTACGGGATGCAGATAAAACAGTTCTTAGGGGAAGTTTTATATCTCTAAATGCTTACATAAATAAAATAGAAAAATAGGAGATCAATGAATTGGGCATACAACTAAAAAACTAGAAAAAGAACAAATTAAAAATCCTCAATAAACACCAAATTAGAAATATTGAAAACCAAAGGAAAAATCAATAAAATTGAAATTAAGAAAACTATTGAACTAATAAATAAAACTAAGAGCTGGTTTTATGAAAAAACCAATAAAATAGATAAACCTTTGGTTAATTTAATTAAAAAAAAAGAAAGAAGAAAACCAAATTACTAGTATCAAGAATAAAAAGGGCGAAGCTACCACCAAGGAAGAGGAAATTAAAACAATAATTAGGAATTATTTTGCCCAACTATATGCCAACAAATTTGACAATCTTAGTGAAATGGATACATATTACAAAAAATAAATTGCCCAGATTAACAAAGAGAAGTAAAATACTTAAATAACCCCATCTGTGACAAAGAAATTGAACAAGCCATTGATGAACTCCCTAGGAAAAAATCTCCAGGGCCAGATGGATTTACATGCAAATTCTATCAAATATTTAAACAAATAATTCCAATACTATATAGAGCATTTGGGAAAATAGGTGAAGAAGGAGTCTTACCAAATTCTTTTTATGATACAAATATGGTGCTGATACCCAAACCAGGAAGAGTCAAAACTGAGAATGAAAATTATAGACCAATGTCTCTAATGCATATACATGCAAAAAATTTAAACAAAAAACTAGCAAATAGATTACAGCAACTTATCACAAGAATAATACACTATGACCAGGTAGGATTTATACCAGGAATGCAGGGTTGGTTCAATGTTAGGAAAACTGTCAGTATCATTGAGCATATCAATACCAAAACCAACAGCAATCACATGATCATCTCAATAGATGCAGAAAAAGCTTTTGACAAAATACAACCCCCATTCCTATTAAAAACACTAGAAAGCATAAGTGTAAATTGAGTCTTCCTTAAAATAATAAATAGCATCTATCTAAAAACTTCAGCATGCATTATATGTAATGGGGACAAGCTAGAAGCATTTCACATAAGATTGGGGGTCTAGAATATCAAAGGAACTAATGAAAAGAAATGCAGGGGAAGGTGGCCTAGCAATTCCAGATCTTAAATTGTATTATAAAGCATCAATCATCAAAACTGCTTGATACTGGCTAAGAAATAGAATGGTAGACCAGTGGAATAGGTTAAATATGCAAGACACAGTAGTCAATAACTACAGTAATCTATTATTTGATAAACCCAAAGACCCCAGCTTCTGGAGCAAGAACCCACTCTTTGAAAAAAAACTGCGGAAAAACTGGAAAAGAGTATGGCAGAAACTAGGCTTAGACCCAAATCTCACACCACATACCAAAATAAAGTGAAAGTGAGTTCAAGACTTACACATAAAGGCTGATACTATAAGCAAGCTGGTAGAACAAGGAATAGTTTACCTATCAGATCTGCAGAGAACAGAAGAATTCGTGACCAAACAGGAGATAGAGCACATTATCAAAAGCAAAATGGATAATTTTGTTTACATTAAATTGAAAAGTTTTTGCACAAAAAAAAAGCCAATGCAACTAAGATTAGAAGGAAGGTAGAAAATTGGGAAAGAATTTTACAACCGTCTCTCTGATAAGGGCCTCATTTCTAAAACATTTAGAGAATTAAGACAAATTTAAAAGAACACAAGCCATTCTCCAATTGATAAATGGTTGAAGGACATGAACAGACAGTTCTCAGATGAAGAAATTAAAGCCATCTATAGTCATATGAAAAAATGCTCTAAATGATTATTTATTAGAGAAATGCAAATCAAAACAACTCTGAGGTACCACATCACACCTACCAGATTGGCTAACATAACAAAACAGAAAAAATGGTAAATGTTGGAGAAGATGTGGGAAAATTGGAACACTAATGCATTTTTGGTGGAATTGTGAAATGATCCAACCATTTTGGAGAACAATTTGGAACTGTGCCCAAAGGGCTATAAAAATGTGCATACCCTAGGACCCAGCAATATCACTTCTAGGGCTATATCCCGAAGTGATCATAGAAAAGGGAAAAAGACCCACATGTACAAAAATATTTATAGCAGCTCTTTTTGTGGTGGCAAAGAATTGAAAATTGCGAGGATGCCCATCAATTGGGATATGGCTGAGCAAGTTGTGGTATATGATTGTAATGGAATACTATTGTGCTATAAGAAATGATGAACAGGATGACTTCGGAAAAACCTGGAAAAACTTGTATAGTCTGATGCTGAGTGAAATGAGCAGAGGCAATAGAATTTTGTACACAATAACAGCCATGTTGTGTGATGATTAACATTGATAAACTTAACCTTTCTCAGCAATACAAGGATCTAAGACATTCCCAGAAGTCTCATGGCAAAAAATGCTATTCACATCCAAAGAAAGAACTATCGAAGTTGAATTGCTATCATTTTTTTTCTCTTCTGTTGAGTTTTGGTTCCTCTTTCTAATGGTTCCACCTACTGGTTTTAATTTTTCTTACGACTTAACTAATGTGAAAATATGTTTAATAGGAATGTAAATGTATAGTCTATATGAGATTGTGCACCATCTTGGGGATGGGAGTGGGGAGGAAGGGGGAGAAAATTTTTAAACTCAGAAGCATATGAAAGTGATTGTTGATAAATCAAAATAAATTAATAAAATTTTTAAAAATTTAAAAAATGTTTAAGGAAAAAATATAGCGTGGTCATAGAAAGTTTCCTGGGGTACTGAGAGTTTAAAGAACTTGTCCAGTCATCTAGATATGATGTTTCTGAGGCATGACTTAAACTCAAATTTTCCTGGCATTAGAGGAGGCTGCCTTTGTATCTACTGTTCCAGGCTACCTCTCAGTTCAAAAGACATAGCCCTTTTTTCTGGGAGAGAAAATAATAATTTTTGAGGTACTTCAGTACTAAGCCTGGGATAAACAGATGAGTACCCTGTAACAATCAGAGAACCTCAGAGAGAGGGTAGAAATTATGAAATAAGCCTAGGGAATTCAAGGCTCATCAGATAAAATGGTTCATGCTCTAAATGAACTTGAGAGGATTAGAGAAACTATTTTTTGGATTAAGTGGCCTCTGAGTTGAATGCTGAAGGGTGATAAGGATTCTGAGAGTCAAAGATGAAAGACTGTATTTCAGTCATAGGTGACAATTTATGCAAAGGATAGAGGATGAAGAAGGCATTAGGATTTTGGAACAGAACTTTTTACCTCACCTGCTCTCTCTACCTGTCTTCTACTTTGTCTTATGGTTTTTGATGAACTCAACCTTTGACACCAATTGTTCTCTGTGAACTTTATCCAGTTTATTTTGACTAGTTCTAAGTCATATACCTGCTCAGTTCCATATTCACTCCACTCTTAACAGGTATTCCATTTCTGCCTCTTTTTCCAACTTTTGAATCACCTTTCTTTGATTACTGCTTACATTGCTACCAGTCTTCGTTGTAGCCACCAATCATTCCACAACCTCAAAAATCCACTGGAGAAGAAACATATTTAAATTTAAACTAGGAAATAGTTTAAAAAGCGGGAAGATTATTTAGGAAGGCCAAGTAATTTGGAAAAGGAAGTCATGATAATTTAAGACGTCAACGTAGAGATAATAATAATTGCTGTAATCTGCCTCTTTTGGATAGTGTCAAAAATAAGGAAACAAAGCAAGAAGGGTACAGGTAAGGCTAGGAAACAAAAACAAAACTTTCACTGATAAGAGGAGGGCAGATATTATTGGAATACATGCATTAAAAAAGTTTTGAGAACCAAAGCACCAGATCAACACAAATCTGATTTTTCTATCCAGGTTAATGTGTAAGTGGAATTGCAAATATTTTTCATAATGAGTTAAGACTGTGTGAGAAAGGTACAGAATTATGTCTGAACTAAATATTACCACCACACAATACCCCCCAAGGCACTGGGAAGATCACACTGTGCCTGACTCAGTTCCAAATCTACTGAATCCTTGGTTATAACTAAAATAATGATAGGGATCTTGGTGGTGGAACTCCTGACCTACTCCCAATTCATTTTTCTTATCCCTGTCAGGCCATCTTTTTAAAAAGTTTTGTCATTCATTGTGTTGTTTGGGAATTTATTATGCTGCAGCAGTTCCTATGAGAGAGATAACTGATTTTTAATACTCTATCTTTCTACCTTGCACTATGAATCCATACAAGTTACAGCCTGTCTGAAGTAAATTTCCTCCTTATCTTTGCTTTCCAAATGCTTTCCTTCCAAGACCAATTCTGATGTGACTTCCTGCAAGTAACCTTCTTTCCTACTCCACAAGCTGTTGCTCCCTTATCCATTCAGACATTCCTTGTATTTGTCAATATTCTGATTAAGCCAGACTCATCATTCTCCCTTATATCTACCCCATTCATGTCTTTTTTTTTTCCAACTGTTCCTTCTTGCAGGAATGTCTTGCTTACTGTGTTTCATCCATAAAAATCCTACCAGACTGCAAAGCCATATCCTCTGCTATCACTGTCACCATGTCAATTTCTTCCTTGACTTCCATTTGTACCAATAGACTATGATATACAGTTTAGCCTTTATCAATCCACCGATAATATTTATAGAGCCTCTACCTACCTTTTTGGTCAACTTACGCATCATTCTCTGAGCATAATCTTTGATCTAGTGACATTAGACTCCTTGATGTTCCTTGAATAGGACACTAGGTTTCCTGACTCCATGAATTTTCACTGGCTTTACCCCCATGTTTGAAATCCTTTATTTTAATACTTCTACTGCTCATCTTCCTTCAAGTCTCGTGTAAAATTTCATCCACTGCTCTTGATTCCTCTTTGATCATCTCTAATTTATCATTTGTGCACATACACACACATGCATGTGTATATACTATATATATATATGTGTGTGTGTGTGTGTATATGTATGTATATGTATACATGTGTGTGCATGTGTGTGTATGTGTGTGTATGTGTGTGTATGTATATACATGTAAATGTATATTATTTGCATGTTTATTTTCCCCCTTTCAAAAAAAAGATGCTTTGGGGGGCCAGAGTATCTTTTTATACCTTTTTTTAATCCTTAGAGCTTAGCACAGATATTATCACATGGTATGTACTTAACAATGTTTGTTTAGTGGAATGGATCGAAGAAAGGAGTAGAAAAATGTGAAGGAATACATAAGATATACTCTAAACTATCACTTAATTATGTTTTGCATAATATGTTTGTTACCCTGGGCAAGTAACTTAACTTCTATTTTCTTCCATTTCCTTTTCTGTAAAAAATAATAATAATAATAATAATAGCACTGCCTCCCAGGGTTATTGCGGCTATAAAATTAGAAAATAATTGTAAAGTACTTAATATAGTGCCTGGCACATAGTAGGTGCTATATTAAAGTTGGCTATTATACTTGTTGTTGCTTGTTTGCCTGTTTGTTTGTTGTTGTTATTCCCCCCATACATGTTAGCCTTGTCTCACGAAATGTATTTTAAATTTCTTAAAGTCAAGGACCTCAAATCATACTGTGTTACTTGACCATTCAGTAGATGCTCAAAAAATAATTAAAAAAAAAAGCTTTTTCACATGATCAGTTGATAGATTAAATGAAATGTGTTTTTTTCTTCTTCAAGAGCTGATTAGAAAAGCTGTTTTGGTTTGCTCCTTTAACAACAACAGTCTACAGTATGTCATAAATTTTCTATGGTGACTTTTCTTGGCCAGTGGGCTTGAGTTCCCTCATATACACACTGTCTCAGTATTCAGTAAAGAATCTTGTAATTGGTGAATGTTGCTAAGATGAAATTAAATCACTTAGTAGGACTATTATATAAGGCAACTCTTCTGATTTGAGACACATTTCTGGCAACATTTTCTTAACATATCATCCATCTTCATTTTCTGAGGCTTATGTGTATACTCTCTGTAGCCAGACGTTCATTTTCATTTCATAGGTACCATAAAAAAGTTCTGTACGAAGATTTAGACTTTAAAATACCATGTGGAAGATTGACTCATTTAGTGGCCATAATAGAAGAGGTAAGAAGCCTGAAATGAACAAAACACTGCCGTGCAGCAGGAAGTGTAGGCCAGCAAAATCCAATTTCCTTCAGTAAATTACTGTGTGCAGATAACAGCAAACAGGTCCTTTAAACAAACTAGATGAGTCATTTATCCATTGTTCAGAGTTAGCAAAATACATGCACTGAAGGAACATCTTGGCTATTGACACAATTAAGTGAGTACCTCATTTATCAGGAGCTCACTAGTTTGAGAGAACTAGTTTAGAAAGTTCTTCCCAAATAAGGCTAGGGAAGGTACTTCTAGGACAAAAGGAGAAAACATAAGTGACTCACTCATACCAAGAACTCCTTAACATGAATTCAGAATCAAACAGTTCATCAATATTTCTGGAATATTTTTTGGTGCTTTGAGAGTTGCAAAAGCCTGACCTTCAGAAACTTACAATCTAGTTGAAAAGGTGACATTAGCATGCATGAAACAATCATAGAACAAATAAAGTATATTGCATATATGTAGTGGGAAAGAGTTGAGAAAAGGGATTGATTACAGTTTGGAGTATTAAGGGAAAATGTCATATAAGATATGGATTTGTAACTGAGCTCTGAAAAATATATATATATATATATATGTGTGTGTGTGTATACACATATGTGTGCATGTATGTATGTAAAATTTAGAGGGCCTGATGGAAAGAAGTAAGATATTCTAAGTGCAGACTTGGGGAGGGGAAGTGGTAATATGAACAAAGATATAGCAGAGGTAATGAGTATAGGCCCTTCCTGGAACAGTCAAATATATAACCTAGAAGTAGAGCATTGGGGTAAAATATGCATGGTATTTTAGTCTATTTGGGCCTGACACTGAGCACTGCTACTTACTACCTGAGTGACTATGGGCAAGTCACTTCACACAGGTGCATCTTTATTTCTTTATCTGTAAAAGTGAAGATTGAACTGGATAGCCTGTAACATCTTTTATTCTTCTTAATCTATGACAAGACATTATAACTGTAGAGTCCTTTGAAATTTGCAACATGCTTTCCTCATGACAAAAATATGAAGGAGTTAGTGTGCGTATTAATATTTTGATTTTTCATAGAAAGGAACTGAATTTTTGAGAGTTTGAGTGAGCACACAGCTGGTGTATGGCTGAGCAAGAATTTGAACACAGGTGTTCTGAGTCCAAGCATAGCACTGCAGCTTAGAAGAAGACTCAGAGAGATAGTACCCTATAGGTAAATCTAACAATGAGTTAGTGCCAATCTCAACAAATTAATTCTGCTTCTGTGGCATGCAGAGTGTTAAGAGAAGTCTAGTACCTCTGGTTTGAGGGCTGACAAGCCCTTTCCAAGGCTGCTTTGCACTTTTGTGTCCATCTGCACATCTCAACTGTGATTCCAAAAAGATGTAGCATGTACAACTGCCACATTCTGTAAAACTATTTTGGAAAATAGGATAAACCAGGTTGAAGGTAAATAATAGGTCTCAAACCTGTCATTGAAGTAGGGGTGTCTACAGCAAGCATGTAAAGACTTCCCCAGTGCAAAAAGCTGATGTGAACAATTTATTCCAATGAGCCATGAAGGCAGAAGAAGCAGGTACTTTGGAGTGTTTAGAGCTTGGTTAGACATTGAATCTGCCAAGGTCATCCACTGCATCCTGAGCCATTAGTAGTCACCTTGATTTTTCTCCATTTACTAGACTCTGATGACTTGGGAAGAGAGAATGAAGTCAAGGATTTCATTCAACTCTTCCTCACTTAAATCCAATTTACATATAACAGTCAAAAGACATTGCCTATACCATTTTACCATTTTTACCTACCTCAAAACCTTGTGTTGATGGATCAGTGACAAAGCAGAAGTTGATGACACACTGGGAGCTGTAGGCATAACCATGCACAAAGGCAATCTAGAGTATAATGTCATCTTCTTGTTTGTCTGAAGCAGCACTGGGATCTGGCAGCCTCCTGGATATCTGAGCAGCCTTTTTGAAAGACCACACCACTTACCTCCTGGCCTGAGAAAAGGGCTAGAAAAAGTACCCTAAAAATTGTGCGCTTCGCCTAACCGAACCCTGGCCTACTTACTGCAGCTGGCAGGGATCATACCCTGTGGTGTGGTGAAAACAGAAACACACACACACACACATACACACACACACACACACACACACATTCACACACACATTCACACACACACAAAGGTACAAAACTTTTGTGAAGATGATTCCTCTCCTCATGATTTGTACATATCCACTACTGGTACAAATCCAGTAGACTGAAAGATGAAAAGATCTTATTGTGAGAGAACTCAGCTGCTATCACATCCAAATAATCTCCCTCAGTGCAACAAAGTTGGTAAATGTAGGCCAATTGACCAAAGTTGGAGCTAGATATATAATTTTTTGGAGTGGCTGTCTTGATAAGAAGCACCACCAACCTGACATAGGTTTCACAATCAAAATAATCTAGTCAACAAGCTTGTATGCCTCCCAAAAGGAATCAATGGCATTTATGACAATGCAGTTGCCACTTTCGGGGAACTGCCATGCCACTATTATCATTGTGTATACTTGCACCATCATGAATCCTGATGAGGTCAAGGAGAAAATTTATGAAGACTTGGAGACCTTCATCATCAATTGCTGAAACAAGACAAGCTTGTAATCCTGGGTGACTCTAACACAAGAACAGGTACAAACTATCATAAATTACAGGGAGTTCTTGGCAAGAATAGACTCAGAAATAGCAACAACAAAGGTCACTTGTTGAAGACTTGTGCATCTCAGGACCTCAGCACCATCACTGTATTCTGTTTACCTAAATGCAATAAAACTTTATGGATGTACCTTCACAAGAAACATTGACATTTAATACACTGTGTCATTGTAAGGAAATAGACAGAATGTGAAATGACAAAGGTGACTGGTATTGCAGAGTGCTGGACTGATCATAGACTTATCCTTTCCAAGATAAACATTCACATTCAACAAAAGCAGTGGTGGCCCCAAGGCAAGACAACTACCAGAAGACTTAATGTCAACAAATTAGAGGCCTCTCCCTGTGTAAACAGTTACTAATGCTAATTTGTGGTTTGCTAAAATAGTGCTAATTTGGAAGAAAAGTTGAGACAATACATAATTGAGAAGAGTAAAGTGGAAAAGTAACGGGTAGCTTTCAGAGATTTGGTGTATAGTATTGTATTTGCTCATCTGGGCCATAACACTAACAAACATATGGTTTGATTTGATGAAAATGATGGGGAACTTTTCCTGACAGTAGACAAGATTGCAGAAGTGGAGCAGAAGAAGAAGCAAACCTTCTAGAAGTTGTGGCATGGACCTGGATCAGATGCTGGACATGTCCTGTGAATAGCTCATGCAGTTGTACAGTGCTTGACAGTGGTAGCAACTCAACAGGCGTCTACAGCACAAACAACATTCCCTCCTGAAGTGCCTGAGGAAGGCCAAGAAGGAGGCACCACTCCTGGAAAAGCCCAATCTAGTAAAGACACACCTTCAGGACATGATCTTCCTACCAGAGGTGGTGGAAAATATAGTGGGTATCTGTAAGAGCAAGACCTTCAATCAGGTAGAAATTAAGCCCAAAATGATTGGACACTACTTGGGCAAATTCTCTATCACCTACAAGCCTGCAAAACATGGACAACAGGGTATACTAGCCACCCACTACTCTTATTTGATCCCTCTCAAGTAACCTAGATCCTACCAATAAAAACAATAAGTTTCTTAAAGAAGAAAAAGGAGAAAAAAAGAAACAAAGAAGATTAAGGGGAAATTAAGGACTTACAGAATGAAAAAGGAGAACTCCACAGAGTAGAAAGTAGGACATAGTTCACCTGTCTCTAAGAGTGCAGCACTTAATCCCATCAAAAACAAAGTGCAAAAGAAGCTTAGAGAGATGTAGTATTCTTGGCTCACAAGAAGGCAGATGAAATTCAGTTTTATGCTGATAGTGACAATCCAAAGTGTTTTTGTGATGCTCTGAAAGCTATTTATGGACAAGGACCCCAACTACTCAGTGCTAATGGAGACACATTGATTACTGATAATGAAATAATCCTGAAGAGATGGACTAAACACTTCCATAATGTTCTCAACAGACCATCACCAACCAGTGCAGAACAATTTGCTCTATACCTCCAGTCAATGCTTTTATTGCTGAACTTCCAACTGAGAAAGGGTTTTGAGTGCCATTAGGCTTTTCTCATACAGCAAAATGCCTGGTGTTGATTCTATTCCAACAGATATTTACAAGGCAGAGGATTCACTGCTCATACAAAACCTGACTGAAGTGTTCTGTTTAGTATAGGAAGTGGAGGTATCCCCCAGGAGTTCAAGGATGCCTCCATTATCCATGTCTATTAAAGTAAAGGAAATATTGTCCTGTGACAATTATGGGAAGGAAGGTGTCTCTCTCTTAGTCATTGCTGGCAAAATTCTTGCCAGAATCCTCTTTAATAGACTGATATTTCACCTGGAAGGTGTTAATCTCCATGAAAGTCCATGTGGGGTTTCAGATAGGGCAGAGGAACAGTTGATACGGTGTTTGTTGCTGACAACTACAGGAGAAATGCCAGAAGCAGAACAGAAGTCAGTAGACAGTGTTCATTGATCTGACCAAGTCCTTTGATGCAGTCAGTCATGAGGGATTGTGAAAAATCATGGCAAAATTTAATTGCCTGGAAAAGTTCATCAGTAGTGTATGTCAGTTTCATGCCAACATGCTTGTATGGGTTCTGAATAATGGATGATGCACTTGTGTTTTCCCAGTCACCAATGGATGATGCTCTTGTGCTTTCCCAGTCACTTGAGAATGCCAAAGTTCCCATTCCCAGAGTGAAACAGGGTTGTGGGCTTGCTCCCATGCTTTTTAGCATGATGCTTTAGTGATGTTGTTGGACAACTTCAACATGGGCAAAAACAGCATTAAGGTCAGCTATGGCACTGATGGCAAGTTATTTAACTTGAAAAGACTACAACCCAAGACTAAAGTGGAGGAGTGTTGGTGAGCAATATTTTTGTACATGAATGTACACCTAAGCAACCTCTGAGGCTCAAATGCAAAAGAGTATAGATCCGTTTTCTGCCACTCATGTTAATTTTAGCCTGACAATTAACATGAAGAAAACAAAGGTTCTCCATCAATACTATAACATCCATTCTTGGAACTATTGGTTTTGGGAAATAGAGAAATTTTGAATGCTGTGGATAAGCTTGTTTGCCTTGGCGGTATAATTTCCAGGTATGTACATGTAGAAAATGAGGTTTATGGACAATTACCAGAGCTAGCTCAGTGTTTGAGAGGCTCCAAAGAAAAAAAATGGGAAAGAATGCCTACCAAACCAAAGATCTATAAAGCTTTTGTGTTGACCTCATTGTTGTATGCCTGTGAAACCTGGAGAATAAAGGAATGCCATTCCAGGTAACTGAATCATTTCCATTTGAATTGTCTTAGGAATATTCTTAGGAAGATAAAGTACTGGGAATTGAGCTCCTTTCTCAAGCTGAACTGCCAACATTCAAACCCTGCTGCAGAGGGGGCAACTCAAATGGGCTGGCCACATTGTTCAAAAGTCAAACATTTGTATGCCTAAAAGACTAGTTTACAGAGATCTCACACAAAGGAAGCACCTATGCAGAGATCAGAAGAAGTGATATAAGGATATTATCAAGATCACTTTAATAATATTGTATTTGATTCTGAGACATAGGAGACACTGGCACAGTACTGATCAGCGTAGTGTGCTCATATCAAACAAGGTGCTATGCCCTATGAACAAAAAAATAATTACAGAAGCTTAAAAGAAATATGAGATGTGGAAATTTAGAAACACCGCAATTCCAAATGATCTTAGGAACTATTTGTGCCCAACCTGTTCTAGAATTTTTTTAGTTTTATTGGTCTGATCAGCCGTAGTCAGGCACACTATACATTGATCCCAACATAGTGTTGTAATTTTTGTCCTCTTCTATTACGAAGTACAACAGTCGACTTCTACTTCTGGTTATATTGATGACAAAAATGAGATAAATGAATGACCCAAATCTGTGTCCCCAGTAATCTTTGCATGGAAATAAGCCTCTGGGAATAATGTGACCAACCCAGACCAATATTATTAATGTCCATGTTCCAGTGGAACCATGTGACAAAGATTGAAACATTTTTTTATTCTATCTGGCTGATTTAGAATAGTCTTCAGTGATTTTAGTTTTCTTCCCCTTACATTTGAAGGTCTTTCTCCTAATCGCTTACAAAATGTGGTGTTTGTCACAGGAATTGTTAAATTTAACCACTATATGTCTTGGAGATTGCAGCATAGTTTCCCCATCTCCCAGGGGTAATCTATCTTCTTTTGGTTGGCAATTTGTTTTCTTAATTTAAACATTCTGGTCAGATTTCTGCATTATTGTGTTCAGTTTGTTTGATTTGTGTTCTTCTGGGAGAATTATAATCTTCAAGTTGTCTTTCTACATCTTGTTTTTGAGAGCAAAATATTTTGCTTGCATGGAGTTAATATTTTAGTGATATTACTTTTTTCCTCTACTTTTAATGTTATTTTTTCTATCTCTTCTTTAGATTCTCCTTCACTTCCATATATTTTATTCTCAAGCAATTATTCTCCTTTTTTTTCTTTGCTGAGCCTTATTACCTTAGATTCAAGTGATTCTATTCTGCCAATTATCTGTTCCGTAAATATCATAAATTGTACTTATTCTATCTTATTTGTCTTTTGAATCATTCAGTAACATCCATCTGTTGATCCATATTTTTTATGGAATGTACCAGGTGCCTTACTCTTCCAGTACTGATTCATTTTCTTTTATCTTGCAATATTTATTCATATATCTCTGGATTTTTTTAGCTGATATGAAGGCCATATTCCCTTCTCTTATTAATATATTTCTTATTGGCTTATCTGCTTAAGTTCAGAATATTTAATTAATGTTTATTTTAAATCATGAGCTATTTCATGAATTTAATTTATTTTTCATCATATACCCCATCACCCACTTTCTGACTCATTCAAAGAGTCAGAAATTGTGGTTTCTCTGCAGCCTAGGCCTCAAAGTCATATCAACCCCTGCTTATAATATATATTCAAGTTTCACAGGACTCACAAGGGGTGGGGAGCCTATGGCCTTGAGGCCACATATGGCCTTCTAAGTCCTTGGGTTTACAAAACATATCCCCTTCATAAAAGGATTTGTTCTGTAAAACTTGGACTCAATCAAAATGCCACACTTAAGGACCTAGAAGGCCATCTGTAGCCTCAAGTCCACAGGTACTCTATCCCCAACTCAATGTATACCCTAAATGACTTCAGGAAGATAAAATTGGTGTAAAATGGATTATGGGCTCTTTCCCTCAGGCAAAGTTGGGTGCCATGAACACATGTGTTCTGCTCCATTTTCATTTGTTCCTCAGTTCTCCAGCTGAGCTCTGTTGTAGCACAGAGTACTGTCTCACTGCTCTTCATGCCACAACAACTTGTTGACTTTTTGCTTTCTTTCACTGGTTAGAATGGGGGGAGAAGCAAAGAAGTAAGTTCTTTTACAAGCCTATGAGTTGGTTTGTTCGTTCTTCCTGCCTGAGCATGGTGAGCAGTTGGGGAGGCATACTGAGTGAGCAAGGGAGAGATTAGGGATTAGCCTTCTCTGTTATTACTTAATGCATTTGTTACCTTTTAGGATTCTTGGTATGCTAGACCAAAAGTGTCAAATATATGACTGTAGACAGAAGGCATAAGACAAAAATATAATTAGGAAATATTTAACACAATAAGTAAAAATGCAGTATATAGATTATGTTAATATGCGGTTTAATAATGAAGGTAATGTATAAGGTTTAATGGCCTCTTTCTTTTTGACATTGATATCTCTGTCTTGGATAACACAGATAGCTAAAAATGCTTTAAGTACTCTTCATTTTTTATTATTTTGGAGAAGTTTGAGAAGTCATGAGGATCAGATAAAATAATGATTTTTCCATCTTATTTGTCATGTGAACCAGAATTTCCATGTCATTGGAGATTTTAATTTGCATGGTTTGTTTGAGAATTTTCAGGGATTGTATAACTATATCATTATAAATATTCTTTGTTAAAGCTTAATTTTATATTATACTAGGTGTAGTATAACATTAAGCCTGTCAATGTATATAACTAATTAAAGAAAAGAGGGAGTGTTGCTTTCAAGCAGAAAGTAAATACAGAACAGGCTTGCACAATGTACAATCCATGGGCCACCTGGACTGTTTGTGGCATGCCAAATGATTTAGAGTAGCCCATAAAAAATGTAGGGAAAACATCCTCTACATTTTTCAGTCTGCCTGAAATCCTTTGATGTGCCCACCAGCCACTTATTACCCATGGGCTACAGGTTGTGCAGGCCTGATTTAGAATATGATTCTATTTTCTCATCAAAGTAGGAGAACTAGGAAACGTTGCATTGGGAAAAGTTGGTTAAGATGAGGCTGTGAAAAATGACAAAAATGACAGTCAAAAAGTATTCATCATTAGACTACAGACTGACTGGATGAAAAGAAGATATATGTAGCCTAATTAAGATAGACTAATGTTAATTAGGTTAAAAGAAAGTCTAGGTACTAAGGATCAAAGGACATATAGAATTCTGTCAGAATCAACTGAGAGGAGGAATTACGGAGTTTACTACTGATGAAAGGTGTGAGGATTGACTGTATCAAAAATCTTTCTTAAAGAAGCTCTAATATAACCAATGCAAGGAAAGAATTGTATTATCTCAGTTTTTATTATCATTTTGAAGAGTTTATTATGTTAGGATTAAACAATCTCCGCTGAAATATTTTAAGGAGCTCATTTATTATCAACTAATATATTACTGATTATTGATAAATTTAGGCAACAAGTCATAAATAGGTAGAGTTTTATTTATAAGCAGACATTACCTCAAAAGCTTAAATTTTCTGAGGAAATCAATATCATTGGAATAATTCAACTGTTTAGACTCCTCCAATCTAGATTCTTGCTCCTACCTAGTCGTGGTGTTCATCAGAATTTAAGCATCTGCTTAATAATTTCCAAATGAGTCACTTAAATAAAGAAGGTATGAAAGAAAGGTGTGAAATAATTAGTACAAATAGAAATAATTAGCACAAATAGAATCAATTCTAACATCTCAGGTGACAGGTATTTCAGGTTTCTCACAGTAAGCTCCAGGGAATAGACATGAGGAATCCCATTAGAAGTAGAAAAGAGGACAATAGTCATATTGGAGATATCAAGAGCCTCAGTTTCTTTTTTCTGTCAAATAAAGGGGTTAGGTCTTTAGAGGATTTTTCTAGCTCCCAAATTCTCAAACTCTATATAAATGGGTCTTATTGTTGTCATTGTGATTACCACATCTTTCATATTTGGGGTTCATGGTCCACTGTTTTTTTTTTCTTGGATAAGAGAGAAAGGAAACATAGACAAGGACAGAGACAAAATTCTGAAGGCATTTTGTTTTATCTATCTAGAAAACCAGATGTAAACAGCATAAGTGAACTGATCAAGGAAGTGTATGTTAAAAACTCAAAGGCCAAATTAGAGACATTGATCTGGACAAAAAATATCTCAATAGGTAATAGTTTGGTTTCTTCAAAGTACTGAAGAAGAATGAGCAGCAGAAAGACCCAGATTGGATGGGGGTGGTGATATCAAGGGGAAAAACTTAGAGTTCACTCAATGACACTGAACTACAGAGGTAAAAGAACAATAAGCCATTCTCATTACAGAGAATAAAATACAGTGGGAAAAGAAATAGCATTACTGAGTAGACTTAAAAATGTTTACTTGTCTGTTAAGAAAAAAAAGGAAAAGAAACCAGTAGACACATGGCACCAATGAAGAGAAATCAATAATACAATGTGCTTCAGAACTTTACAGATATTGACTAAAGTGTTCAAAGGAAACCTTTAACCTTTTCACAGGGACTGGGGCTCAACATCCTCTTTGTTACTAATTTTGTTGATACTATTTTATATCAGTTTTGTTTCAAAATATATTCTTCTGGGGCAGCTAGGTGGCACAGTGAATAGAATATCAGCCCTGAAGTCAGGAGGACCTGAGTTCAAATCCATCCTCAGACCAAACACTTGACACTTACTAGTTGTGTGACCCTGGGCAAGTCACTTAACCCCAATTGCCTAAATATATATATGTATGTTCTTCCCTTTCTTCTTTCCCACAGATCTTTTCCTTGTAATAAAAAAGAAAGAGAAGAAAGCAATTCAAAGAAGTTCACCAATCAATCAAAGATTTCTGACAACATAATGTGTTCCCAGTAGTTTCCCATCATGATAAAAAAGAGAGCAGAAAAGGTGCAGATGTTCTCCCTTGTCCATGGCCAATCTCTGTCATTATAGTTACACAGTATTCAGTTTTGTTTGTTGTTCTTGCTCTTTCTATTTACATTATGTAGTGGTTTTCCATGTTCTTGATTTTAAGGAAAGCTTATTAATAAGGAAATCATTTGGAATTTAAATATAAACAAGAAGATAATGTAAATTGAACATGGTTTCTATTGTGGGAAAATGTTGCTTATTCAACCCAAAAGTTTAATAAAATTATAGGGAGAAACAATTCAAGAATGTTCTGAAATGATTGAGCTAATGATGTGCTATACCAGAAACAACCAGTTTCGACAAAGAAGGAAGAAAACCGATCCTCCTGCATTAATGATGTTGAAGGCATCTGGATAATAAGAAAGTAAAATTACTGGGCTGGGGAGTTTATTCCCTTGAGAATAGAATCAGTTCAATTCAAAATTGAGTTTGAGTTAAATGATATGACAGAAAGAAAATCTATTTACAGACATTTCCTTAGTTTAAGCTTACAGGTAGATGGAGTGGAGGGGTCACAGAAGATGAGGCAGCCAGAGCTAGTTCTATGTAGTTAGATATGGCACGTGTTCATGAAATGGGTGGGTTTGAACAAAAACCTCCCTGATGCTAAAAGGGACAAGACCACACATAAAATATAAAACTAAATTGCTGATTTTTGACTTGGTTCATAGAACGTGATTTTTTTTTTTGATAACATAAAAAAGCTATATTGGAAGATAATTGAAAGCCCTCCTGAAAAACAATATTGTAATGCAGAGGATTTGCATATTTTTGATCAGGGTTTACTTTCTCTGTTCTATTTATTTATTTATTTTTATTTTACATAATGCTTCATGCCATGTACCATTAATCCATGCACATAGAATAGAATAAGATTGTGAAGCTGGGAAAAAAAATAGAAATCACATGTTTAACCCTTTCTTCTTACATCTTAGAAACCAAGGCCCAGAGGTCAAGTGAATTCTCAAATTTGCATCAAAAGTTAATGGCATAGCCAGGAGAAGAAACATGGTATTCTCATTTCCAGTCAAGTGGCCTTCTTTAAAACATAGAAAAAAAGGAAATAGAAAAGAAAACGATGAAAGGGCCAGAAATATAGGCCTCATCAAGCTCTATGATACTTAAGACAGAAGATATTTGGGATCAAAGAGTAGTCTTTCCTGTCTGGGAGGACTATGAGCTAATGCCACCTAGGACTGCCACCCAGATCTAAGCACAGGCAAAGCAAGAGAATCCTGCCTCAGCACCAGCAAAGAATTCCCTGCAATCCCCCTCTGAACAGCCACTTGATCCCTCTACTGTATGTTGGTACAGAACACCCTCCACAATGAAAGCAGAGCCCTACCTTAAGAAAACGTTCATAAGTGAAGTAATTGCTTGGGAACATGAGCAAACAGAGGAAAAAAAAATTCAGACTATAGAATCTTACTTTGTTGACAAAGAAGATCAAAACAAATACTCAGAAGAAGACAACAAAATCAAAGCCCCTATATCCAAAACCTCCAAGAAAAATTTGAATTGGTCTCAGGCCATGGAAGAGCTCAAAAAGGATACCAAAAAGCAAATAAGAGGGGGCAGAGCCAAGATGATGAGTAAAAGCAGTAACCTGCATGAGATCTCCCCCAAACCCCTCCAAATCCTATGAAAATGGCTCTAAACAAATTCTAGTGAAACAGAAACCATGAAAAGACAGAGTGAAATGAATTTCCAGTCCAAGGGATGCTAGATGGTTGATTGGAAAGGTCTATTACACCTGGCTAGGAGAAGAGCACAGTTTAGCATGATCCATGCAGGCAAAGACCAGGCCACAGCGAACCAGGAGCAGATCTCAAGTGATTGAATCAAGCGGAGCTGTGGCAGGTTCCAAACTTCTCAACCCACAAACACCACAGCCAACTTAGAAGGTCAGTAGGAAAGTCTGTGACCACAGTGAGAGAGAAACTTGGTCCTAGCCTCAGTCTCTGTGAAATCCCAGGGCAATGGCTTCTTCTAGAGCTTTGGCCCACAGACAGAGGGGGGATTGAGTAGCTTATCAGAGGGGGATGGCAGGAATCTCTTTGCTTGTGCTGAGGCAGTAATCTCTTGCTTTGCCTGTGCTTGGATATGGGTTACTGTTCTACATTGTGGTCCTGGGTTGAGGAGTGCTGGTGCAGTGAAGCTTGTAGTGGAGGTAAAGAGGGTGTCCTCCTCACAGTTCCAAGGCAGAAAAGACTGATTTTGGCCACTCATACACCAGAACACAGGACAGGAGATGAGTAAACACCTCGATCTTGATCATACCATGTTGGAATAAATGAAACTACACAGGACCCTAAAAGTATCTCTGAAAACATCTGCACAAAACCCCCAAAGCTTGGAACATTACATTCTCCACACTAGAAGCAAACCCCTACCTTAACCCTATGTTATTAGTTTAATAGTCAAGTAATTGCCTGAGAACATGAACAAACAATACAAAAAAGTCAGACCATAAAATCTTACTTTGGTTACAAAGTAGATCAAAACATGCAACGAGAAGAAGACAACAAAGTCAAAACTCCTTCATCCAAAGCCTCCAAGAAAAATATGAATCAGGCCCAGGCCATGGAAGAGCTCAAAAAATAATTTGAGAAGCAAATAAGAGAAGTAAAGCAAAAACTTGGAAGAGAATTAAGAGTGATGTAAGAAAATCATGAGAAACAAATCAACAGCTTGCTAAAGGAGACTGAAAAAAATACTGAAAAAAAAATAACACCATAAAAAAATAGCCTAACCCAAATAGCAGAAGAGGTCCAAAAAGCCAATGAGGATAAGAATGTCCTAAAAAGTTAAATTGGCCAAATGGAAAAGGAAGTCCAAAAGCTTACTGAAGAAAATAATACCTTAAAAATTAGATTGGAGCAAATGGAAGCTAATGACTTTATGAGAAATCAAGAAATTATAAAACAAAACCAAAAAAAAAAATGAAAGAAAAATAGAAGACTGAATTATCTCATTGGAAAAACAACTGACCTCAAAAATTATTGAACTTCCTGAAAGCCATGATAAAAAAGAAAAAGAGCCTAGACACCATCTTTCAAGAAATGATCAGGAAAATTGCCCTGATATTCTAGACCCAGCGACTAAAATTGAAATTGAAAGAATCCATCCCAAAAGGAACAACTCCTATAACTGAATGCCGGAGTTCCCAGGTAAAAAAGGTAATATTGCAAGCACCCAGAAAGAAACAATTCAAGTATTGTGGAAACACAATAAAGACAGCACAAGATTTAGCTTCACCCACAAAAAAAGGATCAGAGGGCTTAGAATATGATATTCTGGAGATCAAAGGGGCTAGGATTAAAACCAAGAATCAGCTACCAAGCAAAACTGATTATAATCCTTGAGAAGAAAAATGAATATTCAATGAAATAGAGGACAACTTATTAAAGTGTTAAACTGTTTACATTCTTATGTGGAAAGAAGACATTTGTAACTCATGAGACCTTTCTCAGTATTAGTCTAATGGGAGGGAATACCACACACACACACACACACACAGACATATATGTACACAGACAGAGAGAGAGAGAGAGAGAGAGAGAGAGAGAGAGAGAGAGAGAGAGAGAACACAAGGTAAATTGAATGTGAAGGGATGATATCTAAAAAATAAAATTAAGGAGTGAGAGAGAATTGTACCGGGAGAAGGGGAAAGGAAGAGGCAGAATGGGGCAAATTATCTCACATAAAAGAGGCAAGAAAAAGCTTTTACAGTGGAGTTGAACAGGAAGGAGGTGAGAGGGGGTGAATGAATCTTACTCTTGTTGGAGTTGGCCGAAGGAGAGAATGACATACACATTCAATTGTTTTTGGAAATCTAGCTTACCCTATAGGAATATAGCAGGGGATAAGAGAGAAAGGGGTGAGAGAAGGGAGCGAAGATTCAGGGAGGGGATAATCAAAAGCAAACACTTTTGAGGAGGGACTGGATCAAAGAAGAGAATAGAATAAATTTTGGGGATCGGATGGAGGAAAATATAGTTAGTCTTCAACAGTATGACTATTTTGGAAATGTTTTGCATGATTTCACATGTGTAACCTATATTGAATTAATTATCTTCTCAATGAGGGTGATTTGGGGGGGAGGAAAGGAGGGAATATGGAACATAAAGTTTTAAAAATGAATGCTAAAAATTGTTTTTACATGCAACTGGATAATAAGATATATAGGCAATGGGATATAGAAATCTATCCTATCCTATGGGGAAACAAAAGGGAAAGAAGATAAGAGAAGGGGGTGGACTGATAGAAGACAGAGGAGATTGATGGGAGGGGTATTCAGAATGTATGCAGTCTTGGGGTGGGGAGAGGGGAGAAATGGGAAGAAAATTTGGAACTCCAAATCTTGTGGAAGTGAATGTTGAAAACTAAAAATACATAAATTAACTAAAAAATAATGCAAAGAATAGATAGCAGAAAATTTCAGTCCTTGCTTCAGATTGCATTAATCTGATTTTCTAGAACTATTCATACTAAAAAAAATCTTTAATCTGTTGAGATACTGGGCTCTTCCTAGAGCTCCTATAATCTGCTAGATCCAATAATTTAAAATCATACCTATTCATACATAAAATCATACATATTCATCTCATGCTTCAGTTGAATAGAAGTCTTCATTTATGTTCAGCCCTACCTCATGCTACTTTTGAATGACCAGGAAGGATGATAATAGCCTTACAACAGATGCCAGTATTCCAGCAAATCACAGTCTAAAACATTTCTGATAATGTTATCTATCATGAGATAAGTCTGTAAGAGCAATGCCTGGAGACCAGCATCCCTCATATCCAATGGAACACTGAATAGAGAGATGTTTGAGCATTTAGTTTAAAGGTTACTATACTGGTCCCTTACACTATTGGGAAGGAAACAATATTCCTGATATCAGATTTACAGGAAGGGGGAAAAGAAAAAGAATTTATTAGGCACCTTTTATGTACCATGTACTGCATGAAACGTTTTATAAATTTAATCCTCACAACAACCCTATGAGGTAGATACTATTATTATCTCTTCTTTATGCTTTATGAAATCGATGAAACAGAGGTTAAATTACTTTCCCAAGATCATACAGCTAATAAGGATATGAGGCTAGATTTGGACTCAAGCCTTTCTAACTCAAGGCCCAGCCCTCTATCCAGCATACCACCTAGCTACCTATGGGAAGTAGAGTTGATACACAATTTCTGGGCTGATTGATAAAGATAGTTGCTGACATCCAGTACTTTATGTGTGGCCTACAATAGCTAGTCAAATGTTTACTCATGACCTTGTTAGCTTCTATTGTAGTTTGCAAGTCTGCATTGATGGTTTAGAACTACACAAGCACAGGATGGGAGGATTCCTGGCTATACAATTGCTAAGAAAATTGATTTTCAGTTGGAAGTTTATTATGCATCATTTATTATGGAAGATATCTTCCTTCCATGTCACTCTGCTCCTGGACTCAGCTTTCTGACTCTTGCTCTAGGAAATATAATCAAATGAATACTACCATAGCTGCTACCACATTTGCCCTATGAATCCATACACCATCCCCTTGACCTCCAAGACCAAAACACTCTTCCCTAACCACCACTCTCATATGTGTATTATCATCCTCTTTTAAAATATAAGCAGGGACATTATTCATTTGCATCCAGAGCTGTTAGCACAAGCCCTGGTACACAGTAAGTGCTATATCAGTGCTTTTTATTCATTCATACATTGTAACAATCACACTTAATACTTTTCATGGCAGCCAAAAACAGTTAATATAATTTTAGACTCTAGTAACATGTATGGTATCTAAAATGATGATTCCAAAGTTCTACTATACTCTTTCCCAGTCAGATTATATTTAGAATACTCATCTGAAAATCACATTTTAGGAAAGACATTAAAAAACAGAAATATGACTACAAAAGGGAGTGTTCCTAAGATTGTGAAGGGATTAGAGGCCACGCCAAATGAGAACTGGTATATAGCCCAGAAAAGAGAAAACTTATGAAATACATATTTATATTTACATATTATAATTTTATTTTGCTTAGCCCCAAAGACTAGAATTTACAAGTTGTAGAGATGACCATTTTGACTCAATAGGAGAGGGGAAAAAAAACTTTCCTGATAGAGCTATATGAAAATGTAACTGGCTACTTTGAGAAATAATAGATTCTCCATCACTGGAGATCTTCAAGCAGAATTTGAATAATTACTTGTGTCGTTTTAGAGAGGAATCCTCTTTAGGAGTTTTTTGTTTTGTTTTGTTTTTTTGACTAGAATTCCCATATCATTTTCAATTCTGACATAATCAGATTTCTTTTTTTGTTAGTTGGTGAATTCCAGGTCATTGATGTGAATCATGAAGACTAGGGAGAAGTAAGAATGGAAGTCATTTGATGAAAAAAAAAGTTGTATTTCCTTATCAGAGACATGAATTGAATTGTTAAATTTTAATTTAGCAGTAGCTAGCAAGCAGGGACAGTTATCCTGTTGGTAATTAATAAGACAACATATGGCCATAAGTCTGGATGTGATACGCATTAGATAAATAGACCCTGATGTACTATATGGATGAGAGAGCTAACCAAAAGTATTGCCTCTGAGATAAAATACAAACTCCTTAAACTAACATTTATAGCCTTCCATAATCTTGCTCCAGCCTGCTTTTTCATATATATATTTCTAATGTTCTCCTTCACACACTTTATATTCCAGTAGTTTATTTGTTAAATTCTCAAAAATATTCAGAGGATTTGTATTTGTAGTAAGGGGATTTCTTGTTTGTTAATTTAGGAAGAATGATGAACATCTTGCATATTACTTTTGACATCTGATTTTGCCTTTCTAGTATCACCAATGGCCTGAGATGTGGGCTGCCTCCAAACAGGGACATATGTCTTGAACTTACATAGAATATATTTGTCCTAAGACAGTTTGATCCTAAAGGAGGAAATTGTAATACAGGCATACCTGAATCAAATTGTTGACCTGCTACTAAGCAGGTCATAATGTGGCTTAAATACTGAGCAATGGATTTTTGGAACATGTAGAGTTAGGGTTCTTTGTTCCATTCAATAAGAACATTTCTGGGAGAAAGAAACACAGTATTAAAAAAAATATCATAGTTCAGCTGTATGGAAATATGGTTAGTGGTGACAACAGCTTCTACTACAAAAGAACTACTAGAATCATGTTAAGGTGGAACTGGGGGCAGTAATGAAATATCTGGGCTCCAGAATCTTCTCTTAACCATGACTAGCTCCTGGAACTTTGGGTGGGTTTTAGATTATGAGTTCCTGTAGAAATAAGCCTATAATGAAGTGCCATAAGCATCAAATGAAGCTCAGGAAATATGAGAGTTCCATGGTAATTTTTGTAACTAACTAGAAAATAAAGGCTACTCCCTGCTCAAATCCCAGAGTCAAACCCTGGTAAACTCAAATGTGTGCCAAGTACTCCAAAATCTGAATATCTAACTGGTAGAGATATTTGAGTGCTAATTTCATGAAGGCAGTTGGTAGTACATGTAAACTTTGTATTTCAAATGCCCAGAAATTTTTTTTTTTTATATCTAGAGGATTTATAAAGGACTAAATGAATGATATGTGGAAAATTAGAATTCTTGGGCTGAGGCAGTTAGGAAAAACATCATGGAGAATGTAGGATGTGGGTTAAGCCTTGAAGGACACATAGGTAGGTTTTGGATAGTTGTACAGAAGCCAAGAAGAAAATTTTGATAATATCTATGTATATTGAGCTGAAGTGGTATTATATTATCTGATATGTTCTGAAGGCAGTGAGAAGATCAGGTTTATTGTCAGGGGTGAAGAAGAGGTTATAATCATAGTGATCATTCCTAGAGATAAATGGATAAGAGGCATTTTTTTAAAAACTGTCTTCCCAATTCTGCTAGAGAAACACCTACAGATGTGTGGATTGTAAGGAAATTCTTATATAAGTTTTTTTTTTTCCTTCCTTAGTGATTAGATCCAGCTTATTATAAGATATTTAGGAAAAAAGGTGTCCACTTACCTCATAGTACTGCTCTCTTTCTGCTTCAGTTTTCCCAAGGTTGTAATGGTCTGTTCCTCATTGCCCTTCTTACTATCCCCTAATATTCATCTCCATTATATACTACTCTTAAGAGTGAATTTGTCTTTTGGTTCCTTTGGTATTGAGGATGTAACTCATACTATGACAAAACCAGATAAGATTTAACTAAGAGACTGTAAAGCGTAATAATAACTACCATTGATATAGCACCTTCTATGTGCCAGGCACTGTGCTAAGAGGTTTACAAATGTTATCTCATAAAAATACTGGAAGGTAGTTGCTATTATTTTCTTCATTTCATATTGAGGAAACTGAGCAAACAGGGTAAATCACACAGCTAATCGGTATTAGGTCACATTTGAACTCAGGTCTTCCTGACTCCAGTCCTAGCACTCTATTCACTACACTGCCCAGCAGCCAGTGGAGTAGATATAAAGCTGGGATTAAAGCTTATAAATATAGCAGAATAGATATAAAGCTGGACTTATTGTCTCTCTGATGTATACGAACTATACAATTATAGGCAATTCACTTAACCTGACAGTGCTAAAGGCAACTCATTGAGACTTGTGATTTACATCAATGAAGAGAATTTCCATAGCAGGGATTATTTACACTGGTGAAATCATAGGTTTGGACAAGAGCAAAACAAAATAAAAAAGACAAGAATTATTCTTGTGGGATATGAAATGGAGCCATTGAAATTGGAGTAAGAAGACCTTGAATTAAACCTTTCTTGTGCTGCTTTCTTGCTTTGGGACCTTTAGCAAGATACTATCTGGGCTTCAGATTCCTACAGTCTCAAATGGACAGTGATCAGGCTATCATGAAGAAGGGATGGAATCACATATGTAAAATGATTTTCAGGCATTAAAGAGGGATAGAAATGGCATCTTTCATTCCTACAGTTAACTACAAACAGTATAGCCTATTAATTACCCTAGTGGTACTACACCACACAGCTCTAGGCATAACACTTGGCCAGGAAGTATAGGCATTTTTGGACATCCACAGTAATTAAAATTCACAGCATTCCATAGTCAACCCATACTATGTATAAGGCCCCCTGGTGTACTACCCCTAGCTCCCAACTTGTTGGCAATGCTGAGTTAGCAGGGATAGCTTGAAGCCAATGAACACTAAACATCTACCTACTTGTTCTCAACACATTGCTCATGATTCATAATTTGCCTTCTTTTGGAGTAGATAGTAGAACCAGTTTTCAAAGGAGTAAATATTTTTAAAAGATGTAGTTTTCCTCCATAGACTGTTTAACACTTCATCTGAAGCCACTCATAAGAGGAAGACTTTCTATAATTAGGCATATTTAATCCTTCAGAGCTAAGGACCCTCTTACCTGAATGGCTATTATATCCGGGTATTCCCCTTAACCCATTCTGTCTTGAAAAATATAAATATGTAATTTCAGGGACCCCTCCTTCAGAAATGGTCCTTTTGCACCTCACATCACATTTTATGTTGAGGCTTCTGATTTCCCAATAGATGTGCTCCTTAAAAGCTAATTAGAAACCCAGTATTGTATCCTATTTTTTTTTACAAGAAAAGTGTAAATGATTTTTATTTGTTCATGAGATCATAGAGAGCCCACCCTTTCATCTTACACATGTTGGTACATGCTCCCAGAGATGCGATGCCTCCTTTACAGACCAAGGCCCACAGAGGTCACAGGACTGATCCAAGGTCACCCAGTGAGGCCCTGGCAGACCTCCTCTGGCTTCAAATCCAGTAGTGTTTTCCACCACCCCACACTGCTGTCATTTGGTCTCCAATAAGAGGTAAAACTCACTGACAACAGAGGTTAGGGAAAAAATGATTGGCTTGTCTGTGTCCTGATTTCCCTCTGCAGAGCCAGAACACATACTCAGTTGTTGTTGTTGTTGTTGTTTTTTTCTATTTTGTCTTCTGTAATGAGCTATTTAGAAGATCCATTTCTAAATGATTCAGCCTGGCCAGTCCTACAGAGTGGCTTCATGTGCAAGGACCTTGTCCTTCTGGACACAGCATTCATTTAAAACATCAAACCAATACATTTGCAGAGCCGATACTGGCTTCAGAATCATTCTTTATATCCTTTGTGATTTCAAAGGTGCAGTGGCAAGTCCTCCTCCTGCTCCAGGTGTGGGTCCCACCTGGCCAGATGCATCTTCACCTTCCATGTTGCTGTGGCCAGAAGCACTAAACACAAAGAAAAAGCCATGACCCAGAGTGTGGCCAGCCTTCTGGGGATGAGCCATCACCTCCCGGAGGTCTGTGAGGCTGCTCTGTGGAGAACTGAGGGTCAGCGCCTGCACCAGAGTCAGGGCCAGGCTGAGGAGGCGGGGTAGGGAGGCCAGGAGCACAGGACCCAAGTCAGTCACCAGCACATCACAATGACCTGCTGGAGGACTTTAGACTGACTAAAGCTGGACATACTGGCATGATCATTTAGACAAAAGAAATTTTCCTGAAAGATAAAGGGAACGTGATATTTTAATGATCACTACTCCAAATAGTAACTTAAAAAATAAAAGCAATCGCAGAAGGAAAACAAACAAAAAAAGGACAAGACTTTCTTTATAAATAAACCAGTCCATTTCAGTTAAAATATCAATTTAAAAGAATATGAATTTATAAAATACTTGAATTTATCCAAAATTACATGTATAGTTATTTAATTTCTAATAATCAGGGAGTAGCAGCAGAAACTTAAATATGGTAAAAGACTTTATCAACAATAAATAAAAAGGACTTTTTTAGTGCAAAGAGTGCAGAAGGATTTCTCAAACAAAGATAATTAAAGGCATCCTAAGATCAGGCCCAGCTCTAAGCAATGGATGCAGTTACTCTCTACTACACAATACAACCATTAGGATGAAATGCCTGTTAGCAAATCACATCTATTGCAAATGTGCTTAATTGGGACTGCTCATTCTTATCTTGGAAGTTCACACATTCAGGAAAATCTAGAGGGGAATGTGGAGCTTGGTGTGGGTAGCTATGACCTTGTGAAGCTTCTCCTCTTTGGCTCGATGATAATGGCAAATGGTTCTCTTCTCCATGAAGCTGCTGAGAAAATCATCTATCTCCATTTTGCCCTCGAGGAAGTCCTCAGCGAGGGTGTCCAACTCCTCTTCAGCCTTGTGGGCCTCCACCTTCAGCCTTGCCTAGAGAGCACTGGCACTGCAGCTCACTAAGCTCATGATGTCTCTGCATCTTCTTTTCAAAGCCGACTTCATCTGCATGAGCAGCTCATACTTGTAGAGGACCATCTGGCTTTTGGCTTTCAGACTGGGCTCTAAAAGGAGATTTTTCCAGGCAAGGTCTTCGATGCTCCTGACCAGGTGGTCCTTGTTTGTGAGGACCTGCTTCAGCTGGGGCAGAGTTGAGAAACGCTGTAGGAGCGCTTCCTCTTGCTCATTCATGTCCGTCAGCTGAGACAGGCTGAGCTCGGAGAGTTCTGGAAATGCATCAGGAATATCAGGCATCTTGTAACCACACCCATTTTGGCCTGTCAGTATCAGGGCATCTGTGGTGGGAACAGGCAAGGGCAGGCTGGAGAGGAAACCATAGGAGGGAGCAGCAGCTGTGGATATGGAGTAACTTGAGGCTGGAGAAACTGTGTCAGCAACTGGGACAGAAGCCATGGGCCTACTGGCTTCTTGTGGAGGTTGGAGGGGAGAAATGTAAAAAGCTGAGCAGCAAAAGGAGGCATTCCCGCTGTGCCACCCTGCAGTCATGGAAATGATGAACTGGGAGCCAAAATTGGAGGATTCTTCAAATTTATCCAAGAGGCTCTGAATGATTTTCCCCAGGTCTGAGTGCATGGTATACTCGAGGACAACCTATTCTCAGGCTCTTGTTTCCTCGTGGCCTGACCTTCAAGAATGCAGGGTCACCTCCAAGGACCAATGAGGCGCCAAAATGTGGACAGATATACAAGGTTCAGGGTCCAAAGTGGTCAGTGATTGTTTAATAATGGACAGGTAACAGCATTCCATGTTTGTCCATTAAATGATGTCATATTGGAGGATCACTGATCACTGGTCTTTCCTGAGGAAACTGAGGAGGAAGGAAGATATTAATGTTAATGTAAGGTTATTTACTGTTAACAGTAACCTGTACTCCACATCTTTATGTATTTCAGCTACGCTGGCATGCGCCGCGTATGGACTTTATGAACTGCTGCTTCTGCTGCTGGAGGCTGGTGAGCCCCCCCCCCCCCATGCCCCTGGGGAAGAGCCAGCTCATGCTTGGGCCGAGGCCGGGCTAGTGTGGGTAGACAGCTGCTGGGGTGCCGGGGCCTCCAGGGCATGTTGGGCCGGGGGGCTTGCTTGTTCTGGGAGGGGGCCGCCACTCTGCCAAAACCCAGTATTTTAGAGGAGTTAGTGTGGTTTAAATGAAAGAGACTGGATTTAATGTTGTATAATATAGATTTGAATTCTGGCTTTGATAGTTATTGGCTGAAGTAACTTTAGTAAAGTCACTTAAGCTGTCTAGCCTTCAGTTTCTTCTTCTTTAAGTGAGAGGGGTTGAACTAAATGGCTTTTAAGGTTTCTCCTAGTTCTAAAATTATGATCTAAAGAAAGTGAGTACATGAGGAGAACTTAACTGTTTTAGAGGAAACTTGAGGTGAGTCCTTTTATATATCAAAGACAAATTAGTGTCTATATAATTTTGCCTTAAACAAAGAGCACTCACTCTTGAGGCAGCTTAGGCAGTACAGGGGTGCCCTTTTCTCAAAAAAGTCAATAAAGAGATTTCTTCTTTTTGCGCACTTTTGTCAAGATTCTGGTTTTAATTTGGGTAGGTGGTCTCTGTCCCACACAGTTCTGGGGGGATTGTCCCGGGATTTAACCCTTTCCTTAGGGGCTTCTCTTGACCACTTCCTGCGATGGGTGCCTAGCCAGCACTTTCCTGTGGTCCCTAGGTTGGTGTCCTGAGATCCCCTTTGGTAAGAGAAAGACCTGAAGAGAGTCTTGACTAGGCAAAAACGAGGACCTCCAGTGCACTAGTGAAGAAATCAGTCTTTGGTGAACCTAAGTGGTTGGAGTCAGTAAGGCTAGGGGAATGGTTAAAAGGGGAAGCTCTAAGCAGTTTGAGTCTGTAAGAACAATCCCACATTTCCCAGGCTGCCTAAGCAGTTCGAGTCTGTAAGGCAAGGGGAAAATGAAAGCTCAGGGTGGCGAGGACCAGGATCCTTTACCAAATATTCCGGATAACAGCCCTTTAGGATCTAAGCTTAGTGATTGGGATGAGGTTCCAAAGTATAAAGTGAAAGACAAAAAGAAAATGATTAAATGTGATTTGAGGATTCCACAGCAATTTGTTGTATGTCTATTTTGTGCTCCTGTTTGTATGTTTCTGTCTGTGGTGTGAATGGGTGTTAACAGTATTTGACAGTAAAAGATTTGGAAACTTATGGGAAAAAATTGTTTTTTCTCTCTCTCTCTCTGTAGCACTCTAATTCTGTCCAAAATTTTGCGTGTGGAGAGAAAGAGAGGAAAAGGGAACCTTTTTCCCCTCAGATGAAAAAGAAAGGCAGATTGAACAGCACCTAATATTTTCTTCCTCTAAAAGTTTTTGTGTACCAGAACACAAACAAAAGGTAATTTATGGATAGCAGGGGGCTTTGCTAAGGGCTGTGGCTTGTTGGGGATGACTGGATCCGGCTGCTGCCGAGATCATGATGTTTCCCCATAACCCCCAACTCATTCAAATTGGTAAAAATGTGATGTTTTAATTTAACTTTTGTGTTTTCACATCAAGTACCTTTTCATAACTTGAATATTATTAAAGAAAACTGAAAGAAACTAAAGAACAGTGGGAAAAAAACTGTGTACAAGAATGCATAGTAAAGTTGAAAAAGCAGTTTTGGAAGAGAGAGGGGGAGGGAAAGCCTAATTTAAAAACCAATAGATAAAGTTATGGAGAGTTGGAAAGAATTGTGTCCATCCATCTTTCAGGCTAGATTCGTGGGTGGGTTCTATTAAATCTAATATGGATCTTGGCTATGATAAAGATATTGGTTATTGTGAGTTATGATTATTACTGTTTAATTAATTATCAAACTCCAGAGGTATCTACCTGGAGGGAAAGCTGATCATACTTTGTCAGCATTGATTCAAATTCCTTAGGCTTGCTTTTTTCTTCCTGGACCAAAAAGAAGTAGTTAGAATACTGGCCCAGCACATTTTAAACTGACCTGATTACAATAGGTGATTCCAAACTGTTTGTAAAATTTTCATAAGAAAATGTGGACATGAATGGGGAACTGAAATATTGAAGAAACATATGAACTTGTGGATAATATTCCTTTATAAAGGGTCAAGGTTGTTGAATATAGAAATGTGTATTTGTATAATTTTAAGAGCACAAATTATTTGGCATTAAGAAATTTATTAACTATGTGGTCCCAAGAAAGTTCTATTTACTTTAGTTTACTGTTCAGTAAGGGGATGGTGGTGGAATTAATTCCCAAGAATATTATGAAGATTACATGATTGTAAAGGTGCTTGGCGTAATGCTTAGCATAAAACAAATGCCATCTGAATGTAAACTGTTTTAAGTTAAATATAATTGCTTCATATTTGTTAACTTTATGTGGATTTTCTTTGATGTGAAGTTTATGTCAATGGTGATAAGATGAATGATTCTCTGTGTAAGGCAATTTGGGAATGCATCTGATTAAAGTAAAGCCACCAGAGTAGTAATTAATTGATTTTAGTTTTAAAGTTTAAATATATGATAGTTGTTTTGTGATATTGTATTTCAAAAATTTTCCTTTATTGCATAATTTGGTAAGCAACTGTATCATCTGTGTTGTCAGAAGAGCTATTTCTCATATAATTTAAATGTTGTTTGGTTAAGAATTGTACTGTAAAGGGAAAAAAAAATAACCCAAACCTTCTTAAGGCTAACAACTGGGTTTGCTGGGGGATGGGCAGTATGAGCCAGGCTCTTAACGCAGGGACTAGTGGTAGTGAGGAAGTCTAGGCCTTGAAGAACCTTGATTGAGAGTGGCCCCAGGAGACTGTTGGACCTGATAAAGGAGTCTAGAAAGAAAGAATGATTTTTTATTGGGTATGTTTTAAGTTTTTAATAAACTGTTTACATATTTCTGAATTTTCTTATGTGATGTAATCCAGTAAGCAATTCTATTAGTTATGTTGCTGGAAGGGCAATTTCTTTTATAATCTAGAATGTTAAATTAATTGTGCCTTCAAAGAAAAGAGAAAAAGGAATGAATTTGGCTGTTGGGATATTCTATATAATCCTGTTTTGTAACATTTCCTTTTAAGTATTGTAATTTAAGAAATCATAAAATTTCCAAATTTTGTCTTTATTTAAAGGGAATTTTCAGTTAAAATTGTGTTGCTATCATTTATGAAATTTGTGAGATTGTTAACTAAGTTATTTGGGGTTACTGTTTTCATGCTAAAGCCTAAAAGGGTTAATTGATTACTGTATATGGAAAGAAGGGGATGGTGTAAAGCCTTAGGTTGCTTCTGCCCATTCAAGGGCACCAGTATCAACCCTCTCTGAGGGCCATGTCAATTCTTATTTTGTAAACTTGCCGAGGTCCCTGGAAACAATTTGTGTCATCTGCCCTGAGAAAAGAATTTGTTAGGATTATGTAGTTCCTAGACAATTAACTTAGCTTGCTGAAAATGTGCAAGTGTATAGAAATGATTTCTAATGATTGGCTTTTACACCAGGACAAGTTTAGATTTGAGAAGGAAAGATGTTAAGTGAAATCTCTTATATATGTGAGTCCTGGTACATCTTTATTCCTTATTGTAATTCCATGAGAGTAAAATTAACTGTATCTGGCTTTAAGCTGTGATTAGTGAGACTTGGTATTTGGGGTAAAAGGCTCTTGGGATTATAACTAATTTTGTGTTGAATTTGGTTGTAGTTGTCTACGCAAATCAGTATCTGAGAGAAATGCCACAAGCTACCGAGAACAGGTGGAGGTCTGCATCTGGGGAAAAGCCGAGGGGACAATCTTAGCCTCAACTTAGGATGGGATTCTCCTGGCTCAGTTTCCCCCAATGTGTTCCTTTGAAAAGGAATGTTTCCCACCTGACTATTCCTGAATCTGGCTATAAGGAGAAACAGATACTGCATGATAGGAGAACTGCAACTCTATCTGAATTTAAACAAAGTTAAGGATGTCATATCCTGTCATATTTGATACATCACATGTCCCTGCTCTTTTTTCCTTCTGTAGTAAGTTTCTATGATTAGAGCAAGTAGTCATTATAAGATATGAGCTCTTTTGGGTTATCTTACTAGGAAATCTAATGATATTTTTATCTAGAACTAGAACATGTGCAGAAATTTATGCAAACTGCTTAAGACTCACCTTAAGATGTTCTTTGTTTAAAAGAATTCTAAGAGCAGTAGTATTTTCATGTAATCAGTCTCTTACTGTTACCAATATGAGATTCTATTATAACACCTTTTGACCAAGGAAATTTGTGATATATAGGGATTCTGTGATAATTAGGAATTTAGTTTCTTGATAATACTCTGGAATTTGTGTTATTTAAGGACTTTTACACCAATTTAGTAAGATTTTATGAACAACAGTGGGAATGCATGCAAGCTATTTCAGGCTTACTTTGGAGATCTTTCTTAGGCAATGTGAGATTATAGTCATATCTTAAACTGATTGTTGAAACCTACTGAGACTAATGACTAACTGTTTCTGAGTCTAACTCCAGGTGTAAATATCAAGGAAGGCTATCTGAGCCAGTGATCCATGATGCCACTAGCCTTGTGAGGGGCAAGTATGAACGGCAGGTATGATTTCATGGGAAGGTTGAGAGGGCAACTGTTCCGCATGTGCTGAGGTGGGACCCTCTTGACTCGATTCCTTAACTGAAACCTGGCAGACTTTAACTTTGGCTCAATGCAGTTTGCAGTTTGACATAACACTCTGCCTGGAGTTGACAGGAAGTTGGGGGAAATATTTTTCGCTTACTGGTAAGTCTTTATTCTTAGTGGCAAGTTTCTATAATCAGAAGATATTGTAAGTACAGTAACAAATTTACTAAAATAATTGATTATGGAACATCTTAGATTACTATAGAACTGGGACTAGTGTTCCTGTGTGTGTTCCCATATGAGTTAGGGTCCTTTAATTCTTGGTAATGATATGGAGACAATTAGGTTAGGGGCTTGTGAGAAGGTTATTTTGTTGTTTGGTTAATATGATACTTGTCTAAAGTTTTGTTACAATTAATAATGTCAAAAGAAGAATGGCTTGTGGTTTATTTTGTAAATGCCATTAAAGAAACATGGTATGACTAAAACTTTAAGATTTTATACATACTGTGTTAAAAATTGATTATTTAATATATTTACATATGTACTGGAGCATGTTATTAACCCCTTAGTGAAATCTCATCCTCCTGGTAAGGAAATTAATAATGGATTAATATAAAGTATTAGACACTGGGTTCTGAGGTGAATTTCTTAAACATGACAATTGACCATGGTTCCAATTTTGAGTTTGTAAAAATGGTCAGGGTTATAAGGATTACGAACAGTAATTTAAAATTGTGCTAAGGTCACTTTTGCAGAAGAATGGACAGAAAGCTGGTTCCTACAAGAAGACAAGGAGAAAAAGATGCTGAGATTCTGTGCTGGAGATGGCTGGAACAAATACAAAGGACCAGAGGACTTCATTGATGATATTCCCTGCCAGACAGCTGTATAAGAAAAGACTTTTTGAATCTTAAAGGGACAATTGCATTATTGTTTTCTTTTGGGTCTCTGTATCTGCATTTATAAAGGGACTGCCCCTTTGATTTGTCAATGCATAGATAAATCCTTCCTGTATTTACTTAAAGGGGTGATGGCTAGAGAGAGAAGAAAAAGAGCTAAGAATAATTTGAATTCAGATTTAATAGAATCCTAAGGCTAGGTGTTTGAATTTCTATCTTTGTGTCTCTCCCGGGCGCAATGTGTTTAGAGTTTAAAAATTAATAATCATAATAACAATAATAATGATATAAAAATTATTACATGATTGTGAAATGCTTAATACAATGGCATATGTTACAATGTGGGATTATTATTATTTAATGTAATTGTTAAAGGTACCAAGAGTGCCAAGTGTCAAAGTTACCATAAGAATGATAATTTCTATATGTGATAATATGGAAATGCAACTGATGTTATCTTAAGTTTATTGTTAGTATTACAAAAGTTATTACTGTTTCTAAATTGTATTGTATTTCTAAAACTCTTAGATTGTAAAATTTGAGGGGAATTATTATCCTACTCTCAGTTTGTCTCCCCTGTATGCAGGACTCCCTGTTCTGCCTGGCTAAGACAGAAGGGAAAGGAGAAATTAAGCTGATGGTTTTGAAGAGTCAGAGTTGGATGCAAGTCTGAGACCACCCTGATGGTTATTAAGGTTTAGTGGGTGTGAGAAGGCTTCAAATTGTAAGAAAAGAGAGGGGAAATTGTGAGAGATGATCTCTCAGAAGTGAAGCCTCCTCAAAGGGTCATTAGTTCTTGTTAGTGGTTCTGGCATTGTTGCTTTTGAGTGGTACATGTGTACCAACACTAAGTGAAGACCCCTCAGAATACAAGACCCCCTCACCTAGCCTTCTCCCTCCCCTACTCTTAGATAGGGTTAGCAGAAATACCTGAGCCATAAGAGCATCCTGTCTATCTCATCCTCTAGCTAGTTATATGACCTTGGGTAAAAGGCTGCTGAAACTGTGAAGCCCTGAGAAGGGGAACATGCTAACATAATTTCTATACCTCTTTTTTCTCTCTGTTACTGAGGTATTTTTTACACGAACAGATTGTACACCTGAGGCTCAGCCAATGAGCCGACAGGAAGGGGGTTAGAGTGGGCTGCTGCATTAGGGTCTATATAATCTTGCCTTAAACAAAGAGCACTCACACTCTTGGGGCAGGTTAGGCAGCATGGGGGTGCTGTTTCTCAAGAAAGTCAATAAAGAGATTTCTCTGTTCTGCAAACTTTTGTCAAGACTCTGGTTTTAATTTGGGTAGGTGGTCTCAGTCCCACACACCTCCATCTGATTTTTCTTCTCGTTTATCCTCTCTCTCCTTTCACCCTTTTCCTCCTCACCAGTGTTTTTCTTCTGTCTGCCACCTCCCCTGGTCTGCCCTCTTTTTTGTCAGTCCCCCCTACATACACTTTACTTAATATCCTCTCCTCCTACTTTCCTGTCAAGGAAGACAAATTTCTATACTCAACTGATTGTATATATTATTCCCTATTTCAGGCAATATTGATGAGAGCAAGGTTTCAGGGATGACCATTGCTCACCCTCCCATCTTTCCCTCCACTGTAATAGCTTTTTATTGCCTCTTCATATGAAATAGCTTATTCTCTCTCTCCCTTCCTTCTGCACACAATGTACTCCTTTTTCTCATACCTCAATTATTTTATGCCATTCTCTCCAATTCACCTTCTACCCATATCCTCTGTCAATACATTATTCTTCTAACTGTGCTATTAGTGGTACAATTTTTAAGAATTACAAGTATTGTCTTCCCATACAGAGATATAAATAGTTCAGCTCCACTGAATCCTTTATGTTTTATTTTCCCTTTTCAACTGTTTAGGCTTCTCTTTGATTTTGATATTGGAGATATGTATATTTTCTCTTTTGTTCAGTTCTGGTCTTCTCCTTATGAAAGATTAAAATACTTCTATTTCTTTGAATGGTCATTTTTTCTTTGAAATATTATGCTTAGTTTTATTGAGTAGGTGAATCTTGGTTGTAGTTCTGGCTCCTTTGCCTTCCAGAATACCATGGTCCATGACCTCCAATCCTTTAATGTTGCAGCTGCTAGGTCCTCCTTATTCCTGATTGTTGTTCCCCAGTATTTCAACTATTTCTTTCTGGTCACATGCAATATATCTTTTTCCTTGACCTGATAGTTCTGTCATTTTAATTAGGCTATAATGTTCTTTGGAGTTTTTACTTTGGAATCTCTTTCCTGTGGAAAAGGGTGGATTTTTTCAATGCCTGTTTTGCCTCCTGGTTCCAGAATATCAGGGAAGTTTTCCTTGAAAATATATTGAAAGATATTGTCAAGTTATTGCTTTTGATTATGGCTTCTGTAAGGTAGTCCAGTTATTTTGATATTGTCTTTCCTTACATCTATTTTTCAGGTTTTTTTTTTCATCATTGCAGTATTTTACATTTTCTTTGGTTATTTTTTCTTTCTTTTGAATTTGTTTCCTTGATTCTTGATGTCTTCTAGAGTCATTAGCTTCCACTTGCCCAATTCTAACTTTTAAGGTGTTGTTCTCTCCAATTAGCTTTCGTACTTTATTTTCCACTTGACCAATCATGCTTTTTAAGCAATTGTTTTATTTTTCCCAGCTGTTGATCTTTTTTTTTCATAATTCTTTTGAATCACTATCATTTAGTTTCCCAATTTTTCTTTTATTTCTCTTCTATGACTTTAAAGCTCCTTTTGGAAATCTTCTATGAGTTCTTTCTGGGCTTCAGACCACTTCCCATTTTTCTTTGGGCTTTTGCTCATAAGTGTTTTGATATAGTTGCCCTCTTCTGAGTTCACATCTTGATCTTTCCTGTGACCATATTAATTTTCTGTCTTCAGATTCTTTTTTTTTTTTTTGCTTAAAAAATAGGCTATTTTTGGTTGTGGGGGGTGATTTTTTTTTCTTTAACTTGAGTTCTGCTCCTGAGGTGAAAGGGGCACTGTCTCAGGCTTCTTGTACCAGGCTCTTTATGCTACACTGAAAATTGCCCTGAGGTCTATGGGGGACCCTGTGTCTGCTACTGTGCTAAGTGGGTGGGGGTGGTTGGTGCTGCTGGAGACCATAGGTGGTCTTGCAGTTTACTTTCTGCTGAGCTGGGGTTCTAGTGCTCATGTCTATTTTATATTGAGGTTGGTGGGATTTTTTTGTTCGTTTGTTTTTTTCTGTGTTTTGCCAGAGCTACACTGAAGCACATGGCGTTCTGGCCACCAGTGGCTGCTTGTTTGTCCAGGGCTATGCTGAAGCATGTGGTGGTTCTAAGAACTAGGGTCTGCCTTCTCCTGGCTCTGCTGAGGAATGTCCTGGTGTTGGCTATAACTTGCCTGTTTGCTGGGGGCTATACTGAAACACTTGGAAGTCTGGCTGCTAGAGGCTGACTGTTTCCTTCTGGCTATGCTGAACACATCATGGTTCTTGGATCTGAAGTCTCCCCTTTCCCTTGACTATGCTAAGGCATATGGGGTGTGATTGGTGATGGCATTTGCCTGTTTCACTGTACTAGGGCTCAGGATCTACTGCTAGTTTGCTGAGGTGGTGCTTGCTGGGACATTTCTTGTCTTGGACTGTGTTTCCCTTTTACCCAAGCAAGACAGACCTTTCTTGCCAATCTTTCAACTTACTTGGGTTCAAAGATTATTTCATCCCATCTTCTTGCCTGTTCTGCTGCACCAGGATTTGTTTTGAGGTGATATGAGGTGAATATGGGAGACCTACAATGATTTACTGCTTAGTCTGTTGTCTTGGCTCCCAGAAGTTGCCTGTTTTTAAATTTTTTCAGATATGTTTTGACTAGACAGTCTCCAATATCCCTGCAAGATTGAGTTTCTATGACTTTGTCACATGGTAAGGCTGCCTGCTTTTATCACTAGACCATGTTACTATCATTTTCTTTAATGTTTCTGGCACTTTATCAAGGTAGGAGTACATTCTATATTAAAAAGTTAATGCTTGAAGTGAATCTTTAGGGATTCTAAGAGGCAGAGGTGAGAAATGATTGCATGGTGAATTTCAGATATTGGGCCAGTCATACCTGAATATCTGGAGATAGAATCATATATACATACATACATACACACACACACACACACACACAGATGCGTGTGAGTGTATATGTGTATGTAGGTGTATTTGTTGTTCTGATTCAGTTGCATCTGGATCTTTGTGACACCATGGACCTTAGCTCAACAGGCCCTTCTATTCTTCATTATCTTTTGAAATCTTTTCAAGTTCATGTCATTGCTTCTATGATACTATCTATCCATCTTGTCCTGTTTTGAAATCTTTTTTAATTTTGCTTTCAATCTTTCCCAACATCAGGATCTTTTCTAATGAGTCCCGTCTTCTCATGTAGCCAAACTATTTAAGCTTCAGCTCCCATATTTGACCTTCCATGAACAGCCTGAATTAATTTATTTAAGTATTAACTGATTTGATCTCCTTGCTGTGAATAGAACTCTTAAAAGTCTCCTCCAGCACTATAATTCAAAAACGTTGATTCTGTGGTGATCAATTTTCCTTATAGTCCAACTCTTGCAGCCATACATTGCTACTGGAAAAATGATAGCTTTGACTATATATAGACTTTGTCAGCCTGGTGTTGTCTCTGCTTTTTAGTATATTGTCCAGATTTACCATAACTTTTTTTCCAAGGACCAAGTGTCTTTCAATGTCATGGCTGCAGCTGTCATCTTCAGTGATCTTTGAGCCCAAGAATAAAATCCGACATTTCTTCCACTACTTCCACTGCTTCTGACACTGCTCCTAAATATGTATGTGTGTATGTATGTGTAGATGTGTATGTGTGTGTATGTGGGTATAATTAATAAAATCAGTAACATTACTTGGCATGCTTAAGAGACAACAGGATAGAAGTGGGGAACTCAAAGCCCAAGAGTTAAAGAAAAGTTTGCAGGCTGTCTTATGAGACAGAATGTCCAGAACAAGAGAGGTGACAAGCACGTTGGGCTCTGCCTAGTGGGACTACATTTGAAGTATTATTTTAAGATCTCAGTGATACACTTTAGGGCAGACATTAATAAGAACTTTTAGATGATGACAGCCAATGTGATGAAAGGCCTGGGATCTGTATCATTTGAGAGTTGGTTAAAGGACTTCAGCATGTTTTGTATGGGGGACAGAAAATTACACTGGGGAGGTTAAGATGAATGATAGGGTATGATTGTTATATTAAAGTATTTGAAGGACATCATAGAGAAGAGGAGTTACATTTTTTTCTGCTTTGACCAGAAAACAGAACAAAAAAAACAAGGAATGGAAATTACCGCTAGGTAGTTAAGCTTAATGTCAGAAAACATTTCTTAACAATTAAGATCTAGAAATAGAATAAGGTGATTCAGGTGATACTGTGTTCTTTATAAATAGAGAGTCTTCATATGGATGTTAGATGACCTTAAGTTAGAGATGATGTGGAGAATATAATAGTTTAAATTCAGATTGAACCAGATGATCTCTTGAATAACATCAGGACTCTGATCAAAAAAGTTCTTGTTGCCCCTTATTGCCTCTAGGATTGAATATTATCTTCCATTTGCCATTTAAATCTCTTCCCAACCTAGCCCCTTCCTACCTTCCCATTCTTGTTCTACTTTATTCACCTCCTTGAACAATGATATTCAGTCATACTGGCCTATTTGTTGTTTTGAACATATGACAATCCAGGCCAGGCTGGCTGAATACCTGGAATGCAGAATACATTCCTTCCTTACCTCTACTTCTTGGAATCCCTGTTTTCCTTAAGGACTTCAGCATGAATTTCCTAATGAAGTTTTTCCTGGTTCCCAAGATCACAGGGTCCAAAGTGGTTTATATTTTTATAATCTGTGTGTGTGTGTGTGTGTGTGTGTGTGTGTGTGTGTGTGCGCGTGAAGAGATAGAATAGTTCATTTCATTATATACTTTCTATTTCTTGGTCTAAAAGAAAAGAAATGCTTAAATGGCAAATATAAATTTGTGCATATACACATATGTATACATATATATGTGTATATGCAAGTATGTATATATGAGCACTCTTTAGAATATAAACTCTTTGAGGTAATGAACTCTCTCATTTTTATTCGTATGCTTACTGAAGTTTCTAGCACAAAGTAAACATTTAATAAGTATTTATTGGTTGAATGATTGATATCTCTTAGAACTTTGAAGTTCTATGAAATCACAGGAAATTAAGAATGAATAAAAGAAACTTTTACAAATTATAACCAGGAGCTTTTATGCATACATCCTATGTTCTCATATTCTTAAAGAGGGATGGGGTTCTATTTATTTATTCTGTCTGGTTTATTTTTGTTTGATTTTTTTTTTGTGGGAAATGTATCTTGGACACAAAAATATATATTTATAGAGTATATTTGGAAATGCTATTTGCCACACAAATTCTTAGATATATCAGTCTTTCTTTGGTAAAATATAAACCATCCTTCTTTCTTCTTCATGAAAATTAGGTGTTAATCTTACCAAAATCCAATATTAAACCAGAGAAATTTGTCCTGGGGCATGAGCTCTATATGTCCCCTTTCCAAATTCCTAATTCCTGTGACTCACATCCTTGGCTAGATAATAAAATAAATTTCCAAGTGAACACTTATCCAACAATAACTTAATTATGTTAAGCCAGAATAGGTTAGTTAATTTTACATGTTGTTTTAAGTCTGAGTCTTAAAGATAATAAATGCTTAAATTAATATTTCTGAATATTTTATATCAAATTTTAGGATTTTCCTAACATCTAGATATCTAATTATAACAAGGAACTTAATGAGAGATTGTAGTTATTACTTCTTATCTGGACATTTCAGTGATGTGGAAAACAGCTTGAAGGTACAACTTTAAGCATCAAAAGAAGTCCTCATCTAAGAGCTGAGGGTCATGGGTAATAAAATTAGAGTTCTAGTGTGAGTACTAACAATGCCTGAGGTGGGGTAGGAATAATTGTGATGTCCAACATGTTTTGCTCCAGTGACATTTTAAGCCTCCCAGCTCCTACATCTTTACCATCCTAGCTAATGTCATCTTTTTCTGTCCCTGAGAACCTACTATCCAAGTGGCTTCATCTATCAAAACTGTCTCTGAAAAAAAATCTGAAACTCATTCACACTTAGAAATAATGATTGAGAACCAATGAAAGTCTTTGTACCTGCAAGGGAAATTTTTACTATAAAATTTTACTATAATATTAATAAAAACCTTAAGGTACATGAATAAAGCTTGATTGATGAAATTCCAAACTTAAGCATACATGCAAACATATTAAAGCTTCATTCCTTTACCTTAAGGTTTTGGCCAGTATTATAGCAAATAAATATATATATATATATATATATATATATATATATATAATATATATATATATATATATATATATATATATATATATATATATGCATATGTATGTAGGTATGTATACATACACATATGTGCATGCCTATGTAAACATATATGTGACACAGTAGACAGAGTGCCAGGCCTGGAGTCAGGAAGACTTCTTCCTGAGTTCAAATCTTTCAAATTTCATCTTTCTGACTTCAAATGTCTCTGACATTTGCTAGTTGTATGACCCTGGGCAAATCACTTAATCCTGTTTGCCTTAGTTTCCTCATCTATAAAATGAGCTGGAGAAGGAAATGGCAAACCATTCCAGTATGTTTACCAAGAAACTCTAAATTAGGTTACAAAGAGTCAGAAACAATTGAAAATGACTGAACAACAAGAAGCTGTACAATTTGTATGTTGTATGTATACCCATATCCCTTCTTATATACATATATACATACAATATATCTTCTTGCTGTCCTTAATGTACCACACAAGCGTACTTTACCAATGTATAAGGCTGATCCTTGTAACTACACTCAGTTTATTCTGTATAATTGCATATATATTTGTAAGAAATTATGGAGACTTGGGGCAGGTTAAAAACTAGTGTCTAAGGATTACTAATTTAGTAACTAGTGGCATGTTTCTAGATAGCACTCTTTAGGTTTTCAGAAAATTGAATGGCCCTCTCCCCACACACATACACACAGGGAAGAATGCTGTAAGTAAATGGGAGCAGAACATTTTGCTATATTTCAATAGGACTCAATGCTGAGAAGTTCTCAGAAGAACTGTGTTCCTTCTTTCTAAATGGCTCTTTTGAAGAGAAGCCTCATGAAGAGATAAGGTCACAGCTGGACCCAAATACAAAATCAGGTATATCTGCAGAATACCAATCTCTGGGCTATGCCCCATTTACCTAAGTAAAAGAAAGGCTGGTTCTTGTTGTTTGGGATTTAGCCATATTTTCTATTTCTTTTTCTTTCTTTGTTACTCCTCCCTCCCCCACCCAGACAGTAGAAACCTCTCTGGGGCCTCAGGTGCCACTTATTGAGCTCAGGTGTGTTTACCACAGACAAAATCTCCTCAGCTACTCTTACCATCACCATGGCAACAAGATTGAGGCCACAATGATCAACAAAAGAATCACCTCATAAGGCAAAGGCAGGCATTTAATAAAGATGAGTCAGGATAATTATATGGTAGCCAGTTACCAGTTCAAACAAAAGGCTTTCATTTTCCCAACTGAAATTCTATTTTTTATATAGAAAATTCAATTCATTAGGCATTAGGAGTGCACTCCCTAATTTCTCTGGAAATCTGATAAAAACAGCAACAGCAAGTAATTCTTCGTGGACCCCAGTTTGGGCTGAGTGTCACAAAGCTACTGGGAGATATGTTTGCCTCAGTAATGTGAGGCTTCCCCATTGAAGGGTTCAGATGAACATTGGACCGCTTATATTAAAATTTCAAATTCTAGAAGTGAAAAGAAAATTGAAGTAAAGTTTTAGCATAGGAATGGTACTGTTTAGAAGAGAAAAAAATACATATGGTACCCTTTTCTCTCAATCTAAGGCAATGGGTTTAATCAGGGCTGGACTAATAATAGCTGGTATATTTTATCTACTCTGCATTGATGATGAAACCATTTATTTTATTTTCAATGTATGCTTGTCATGAACACAATTATTTTCCAGATGCTAACAACTTCTGAGTTGAATGAAGAGAATACATAGAGATGTTCAAAGATGAATTCACAAGTTTGGTGATGGAGGAACAGAAGATAACAGAAGGAATGCAAATAATGTGATCATTGAGGGGTTCTTGGATGTGTATTGAATATGCAACTCTTTCAGAGGTACTTAAAGGATGTTAGAGAAGGACAGAACATTGAACAATGATCTCAACTTCAATACTTAATAGATGAGATGACCTATATTCTGATCTGAGGTCTGCTACTGATTAACTGTATGGATTTATTTAAGCAACTACTACATGCCAGGCACATTAACCTTAACTTTTAGTTAACCTAACATTTAAAAGACATATATCCTTTCAATTTGTGTGCCCCTTTCCCAAAGTGAAGAGCAGCAAGTAGTCTGTGAAAGAGGGTGGGCTTAACAAGAATTCATAATAGGAAGATAAAAGTGCTACATACCAAAAGTGCTACAGGCCAAAGGGTCTAAAGGTAAGAGACAGGAGAGAGATAACTGGGTGGAAAGGTAGCAGGCTTATGTTTTTAGGATGGTTGTGGAATCTATTCCTCCTTCTGTGTGATGAGATTACCAGGGAAAATGTATTCAAAGGCCTTGACAACTACAGGAAATTCAAACAGAAAAGCAACGGCTTTTTTGAAATCCAATTCTCACTTAGTCACTGATGGGGAAACACATGATGAGTTTCCTCAGTCATTATCTAAAAACTGGCCTTACTAGATGAATAAGTTAAGTACTAGTTGTGAAGTGTGATGCGTTGTCTATAATCCTTTGCCTTTTTGAGCAACTGTAGGGACTAAGCAAAGAAGTCCACTGTACCACATTGCTTCTCACATAATGATACAAAAGCATTTTGGAAAGGTTTAATTATAAGGAATTATTTTGATACCACTACTGTTTTTGACAAGCTGTAGAATACCAAAGTAATGTTATTGCACATCACAGTGGGTGTTTTAGGGTGAGCTAGAAGGTAGCAGAATGGTTTTCTGTGACCATAAACTACGGAAAAAGTGAAACCAGGAGGTCGGGAGTCTATTTCTGAGGGGAGATAAGTAAGAGATGACTGTATATGATTGCTTTTCTCAAAAGCTTGGCTATTCCTATTAAGCACACAAACTTTGGAAAAGACATAAGGAATTGGATAAACTGGAGTTCTCCCTGTTCTTCAGTGTGCAGCGTCACCAAAGGATTGAGATACATAGAAATTGAAAAATAGACATAGCATTTGTATATATGAAGAGGAAGATACAAGTATTCTTCCCTTGTCAATTCAATATACCTAGACAGGTTTTGGAGAGAGAGAGAGGACATCTTAAATTGGAGGAAGGAGTGTGACAAATTTAAATAGAATTAGAAATGATACATTGAGGGGACAGTGAGGATATGGACCTAACATCCAAAGTTTGGAATAATAGAAGTCTGTCGGAATGGAAAATAGTGGGCAGCTGCAAGGTGAATGTTTGATGGCACAGTCTGATGTAAAATAAGGGATAGCTACATGCCAGAAAAGCTAGGAAGTACCTTCTCCATCCAGTGGGGGAGGGAGTAAAGCAGAAAACTACATCACAGAGTAGTGAAAAGCAGTATAATGAAAACTGGCAGTGCATTCCTGGAAATGTAACTATGAAGTAAGTTTGTTTATTTTTTCTGCTGCATGGAAAAAAAAAAACTAAGAAATCCCTCTACCCAGATATGGAATTGAAATAACTACAGAGGGGATAGGAAGCTTGACTTCCTTTCATTATTTATAATTTTTTGATGAACAGCATACTTTATGAGATATATATGTGAGACATATATATATATATATATGCATATATATGTATATATATATAACACACACACATATATATGGTCTTTTGTTAATATTTTAAAAATTATTTATGCATTAACTTTCACTAGAGACAATCCACCATAGTTCTTTTGTTTTGTTTTGTTTTGTTTTACTAAGCAATGGGGTAAGTGACTTGTCAGGGTCACATATCTTCTAATGTACACACAGACACACAGACACATACACACACATACGCATACAGACTGAATATCTCTCTCTCTCTCTCTCTCTCCACAACTCTCAAATCTTTTTCAATGATTAGTAACATTTTTGGCCATTTTTAATGGGTGTGTTAATAACTTCTTTTTAATAGTATTTTTCCTAATTATATGTCAAGAAAAATTTTAGTACTTATTTTTCCCTTAATAGTATTTTTTTCCAATTACATGTAAAGATATTTTCAACATTCATTTCTGTGAAATTTTGATTTCCGAATTTTTGTCTCTCCCTTCCTCCCCTCACCTTTCCCTGAGACAGCAAGAAATCTGATATGGATTATGCAAGTAACAATCATGTTAAACATATTTTCACATTAGTCATGTTATGAAAAAAGAATGAACAAGAGGGAAAACTACAATAAAGAAAGAAAAAGGGAAAATAGCAGGTTTCCATCAGTATTCAGACTCTGTAGTTCTTTCTTTGGATGTTATTAGCATTTCCCATTCTGAGTTGTTTGGAATTATCTTGGATTATTGTATTGCTGAGAAGAGCTAAGTATACCATAGTTAATCATTGCAAAATGTTGCTGTTGCTATATGCAATGTTCTCCTGGTTGTGCTCACTTCACTCAGCATCAGTTCATGAAAGCTTTTCCAGGTTCTTTTTTTTAAATCAGTTTGCTTGTCATTTCTTATGGAACAATAGTATTCCATTATATTCTTATACCACAAGTTGTTTAGACATTCCTCAAATTGGTGGGCAACTCCTCTAATTCCGATATTTTGCCACCATGAAAAGGGCTGCTGTAAATATGTTTGCATATATAAGTCTTTCCCCTTTTTTATAATTTCTTTGGGATACAGACCTAGTATTGGTATTGCTGGATCAAACATTATGCACAATTTGGTTGCCTTTTGGACATAGTTCTAAATTGTTCTTGAGAATGGTTGGATCGCTTCACAATTCTACCAACAATGCATTAGTGTCCCAATTTTCCCACATCCTCTCCAATGTTTATCATTTTATATTTTTTTTGTCACATTAGTCAAACTGGTAGGTGGGAGGTAGTACCTCAGAACTGTTTACATTTGCATTTCTCTAATCAATAGTGATTTAGAGCACTTCTTCCTAGGCCTATAGATTTATTTTTGAATTTTTTTTAATCTGAAAACTTCCTATTCATATCCTTTGACCATTTATCACTAGGAGGATGGCTTGTTTTCTTATAAGTTTGACTCAGTTCTTTATATATCTCAGAAATGAGGCCTTTATGACCCACATGTACAAAAATATTCATAGCAGCTCTTTTTGTGGTGGCAAAGAATTGGAAATTGAGAGGATGCCCATCAATTGGGGAATGGCTGAGCAAGTTGTGGTATTGAATGTAATGGAATACTATTGTGCTATAAGAAATGATGAACAGGCTAACTTCAGAAAAACCTGAAAAGACTTATATGGTCTGATGCTGAGTGAAGTGAGCAGAACCAAGATGACTTTGTACACAATAACAGCCATGTTATGCAATGACTAAGATTGTTAAGCTGAACCCTTCTCCAAAGGCCTCAGGATGGAAAATGCTGTCCACATCCAAAGAAAGAACTATGGAAGTCGAATCGCTATCACTTATTTTTACCTTCTGTTGAGCTTTGTTTCATCTTTCTCATGGTTCATCCTATTGGTTTTAATTTTTACTTACAACTTCACTAATGTGAAAATATGTGTAATGGGTATGTAAAGGTAAAGCTTATATCAGATTGTGTGCCATCTTGGGGAGGTTTGGGGAGAGGAAGGGAGAGAAAAATTTTCAACTCAAAAGCATATGGAAGTGATTGTTGATAAATCAAAATAAATCAATAAAATTTTTAAAAAATTAACATTAAAAAAATAAATGAGGCCTTTATCAGAGACACTTGTAGTAAAGATTGTTTCTCAACTTTCTGCTTTCCTTCTGATCTTGATTTTATTGCTTTTGTTTGTGCAAAAACTTTTCAGTTTAACATAATCAAAATTATCTATTTTACATTTTTTAATGCTCTCTATTTCTTGTTTGGCCAGGAATTCTTCACTTTCCCATAGATTTGACAGGTAGACTATTACTTGCTCTTTTAATTTACTTATGGCATCACCCTTTATGTCAAAATCATGTACCCATTTTGATCTTATCTTGATATACAGTGTTTGATCTTGGTCCATACATAGTTGGTGTCATAGTGTTTTCAAATTTTCCCAGAAGTTTTTGTTGAATGATTAGTTATTATCTCAAAAGCTGAGGTCTTTGGGTTTATCAAACATTAGTTTACAATGGTCATTGACTTCTGCGTCTTGTGTATCTAATACATTCCACTGATCTACCACTCTATTTAGTAGTCAGTATCAGATAGTTTTGATGACTACTCCTTTATAATATAGTTTGAGTTCTGGTATTGCTAGACCCCCTTACTTTGTATTTTTCATTAATTCCCTTGATATTCTGGACGTTTGTTCTTCCAGATGAATTTTTTTGTTATTTTTTTCTAGTTTTATCAAATAATTTTTTGGTAGTTTTATTGGTATGGCCCTGAATAGGAAATTAGCTTAAGCATAACTGTCATATTTGTTATATTGGCTCAGGCTACTCATGAGTAATTGGTATTTTTCTGGTTGTTTAGATCTGACTTTATTTCTATGAATAGTATTTTGTAATTGTATTTCTATAGTTCCTAGATTTTTCTTGGCAGGTAGATTCTCAAGTATTTTATACTGCTTACAGTTACTTAAAATGGAATTTCTTTTTCTATTTCTTACTTCTGGGCTTTATTGGTAATACAAAGAAATGCTTATGATCCTAGAAGGAAGGGCTGAGCACTTCCATAGTGTTCTCAACAAACCATCATCAATCAATGTTGAGGCCATTAACTGTTTACCTCAGGTTGAAGTCAATCCCTCCCTAGCTGAAAGCACAACTGGAGAAGAGGTCTTGAATGCCCTTAGGCTCCTTTCTTGTGACAAAGCACCTGATGTTAATTCTGCTGAAACTGAGATTTACAAGGTAGGGGGTCAATTGCTCATACAAAAGCTGACTGAAATTTTCCAGATTATATGTCAAGAGGAGGTTATTCAAGGATGCCTCCATTGTCTATCTCTGTAAAGGTAAGAGAAATAGATTGTCCTGTGACAATCATGGTGTTGGGGGGAGTCACTCCCTTAGTCATTGCTGGCAAGATTCTTTCCAGAGTCGTCCTTAATGGGCTGATCCTTCACCTTCAAGATAGTCATCGACCTGAGAGCCACTGTGATTTCAATATGGTGTTTGCAGCCCGACAAGCCCAAGAGAAATGCCAGGAACAGAAAAGAGGTCCGTACAAAATATTTGTAGATCTGACCAAGGCATTTTATACTGTTAATCATGAGGGCTTATGAAAAACTATGTAAAAATTTGATTGCCCAGAGAAGTTCATCAGCATTGTACATCAATTTCATGAGGGCATGCTTGCCTGGGTTCTGTATGATGAGCAATCCTCTCGTGCTTTCTCAGTCACCAATGGAATGAAACAATGCTGTGTGATTGCTCCCATGCTTTTTAGCATGATGTTTCTAGCCATGTTGTCAAATGCTTTCAATGAGGATGAATGTGGCATCAAGCCAAGACCAAAGTGAAGGGAGTATCGGTACATGATTTTCTGCTTGCAGATGATTGTGCACTCAATGCAGCCTCTGAAGCTGAAATGAAACAAAGTATGCATCAATTCTCTGGTGCTTGTGCTAATTTTGGCCTAACAATTAACACTAAGAAAACACAGATGCTCCATCAACCACTCTCACATTATCCATATGTGAAAACATTGGTTACAGCAGATGGAGAAGTTCTGAAGGCTATATATAAGTTCACTTACCTTGGCAGTGTACTTTCCAGGGATGTACACATTGATAATGAGGTTGACACACCACATTGCCAGAGCTAGATTAATGTTTGAGAGACTCTGAAGGAAAGTATGGGAGACAAGAGGTATTAGAGTGACTACCAAACTGAAGATCTACAGAGTTGTTGTGCCAACCTCATTGTTGTATGCCAGTGAAACTGGGACACTATACCAGTGCCATGCCAGGAAACTGAATCACTTCCATTTGAATTGTCTTAGGAAGATTCTGAAGTCTCTTGTCAGTATAGGACACCAGATACTGAAGTCCTTTCTCTAACTAAATAGTCCTGGGACAATCAGAGTGGATATGAAGAAAATCCCAATACTAGATTAAACTTCTGTGAACAGTAAACACCTCCAGGCTAGTTTTGCTTAAACAACAAGAGTGAAGGCCTAGGTTTAGCTGGTTGGGAGACTGCCTTTGCCCCAGCCACAGGACTTTTACCCCTGGGACAGTGAGTGGAGTTGGACATCTGAGCCAAAGAAGATGAAACGAACCTTTGCTGACAAAGAATGCCAGTCATATCAGTGCTGCAGAAATGTGACCCATGTCAAGAAGGAACCAGCACACTCCCATGGGTACAGAAGCAGTGGGGAAATAGCAGGCTGTGAGCGCTTAGTGCAGGCTAGAGGTCTTGATTTCCATTCCATGTCAGAGAAGAACTGAAGGAGTATGTGAGGCAAGAGGCATCTCCCCTATACCCTAGGGCTAAAGGTGATTACAAAAACTAAGCTGCTACAAAAAAGTAAAAAATGAACAGGCAAAGGAGAAAGAATTCCACCATAGAGAATTACTATGGAAATAGAGAAGACCTCATCTTCAGAGGAAGATACTAAAGTAAAGAAACCCTCTTCTACCCCAAAAAGTAATGAAAAATGCTTATCTGCCCAAAAAGAATTCATAGAACTTTAAAAAGACTTTAAAAATAAAATGTGAAAGATTAAAGAAAAAAAAATAAGAACAATTCAAGAAAAACAAGATGATTATGAAAAGCAAGTCAACCAATTAGAAAAAAGATCCAGAATCTTAAGGGGAAAAAAATGACTCCTTGAAAACCATAATTGGGCAAAGAGGAGCTAGTGAAGTTATAAAATGTCAAGAAATAATAAAACAAAATACCAAAAATGAAAAAAAAAAAAGAATGTGAAACATCTTATAAGAAAAACAATTGATCTGGAGAATAGATCAAAAAGAGAAAATGTAAGAATAACTAGACTACCTGAAGCTATGATAAAAAAAATAATCTCTATATAATAATACAAGAAATAATTAAATAAAATTATCCTGAAGTGTTAGAACAAGAGGAGAAATAGAAAAAATCCACCAATCACCCCTGAAAGAGATCCTATAAGGAAAGCCAATAGGAATATCATAGTCAAATTCCAAAACCCCTAGCTCAAACATATTACAAACAACAAGAAAAAAAAATCATGGCAGTGCCGCAATTAGAATCACACGAGACCTAGCAGTGGTAACACTAAAAGACTGCAGGTCTTGGAATACTATATATTGAAGAGAAAAAGTACTGAGGTTCTGCCAAAAAGTATAATATCCAGAAAACCTAAGCATAATTCTGAATGAAAATAAGTGGCTATTTAATGAATTGTTAGAGTTTCAGGATTTTGTTAAAAAAAACAAAACTGTACTTAATAGAAGGTTTGACGTACAAGAGCCAGTGAAAAATAATGTACATACTAAAGATTAATTGCAAAGGACTCAATAAACACAGACTGTTCATCTTTTCTGTATATAAGATATGAAGTGTATGTCTAAGATTGTTATTACCAAATGGGTAGTTTGTAAGACAGATTGGAGTAGACGTGAGTATGATATAACCTTAAAAATAAAACTGTTTAGGAACAGCTAAAAAGAGTCATTATCTTATACAAATGAGGTATGAGAAGAAGAATTGACAAAGAGGAATTAGGTGGGTGAGGAGGGCTCATAGTTCTGGAAACTTACTTTCATTGGGAATGGGTTCAATATGTTTAATATATATTCTAAATATTCAATATATTACATATACATACACACATATATGTATGTATATATGGGTGCATATGTATATTATATATGTATATATGTACTGTATCATACACATATATGTATGTGTGTATATGCATATACATGTGTACATACATGCATACATTAGATAGATGTATACCCAGAAGAGTATAAAAGTCTTCTAAATTCAGAAAGAAATAAAAAACTAAGAGGATAGGGAGAAAGAGAGAATAAGGGAGGTATCTTTAGAGGGGAGGGTGAGGAAATAGATTAAAGGGGGGTATAGAAGGGTATTTAGATTAATTGGAATTGGAAGATAAGAGAGGGATTCTTGGAGGAGAAGTAGGTTAAGTAATAGGAGGGAAAGATAGCAGTTGGAAGTAAAGAAGAGTTAGGAGGTATAGGAAATAAGATATATGCACAAAGATAAAATAAAGATCAGGGATAGAATTTGTTAGGGAAAAAGGAACAGGTGTAATCATGATCTCAGACAAAGTTAAGACTACAATAGGTTTAATCAAAAGAGAAAAAGAAGGAAACTACACTATGTGTTAGCCATATTTAACAACATTTTGTACTGTTTAAAACAACTAGACAGTATAAGGTTGGGATATTGCTGTGGTGTAGGAATTGATGAATTAGTGTACTTGGAAAAATATGGAAAGAGTCAGGATTATGAAGGAAGAGGTTATTCACCCTCAGAAAAATAGAGGTTAAATAAGTATAGTACAGTCTTACATAGATTAATATGAATGTACTACAATTGACTATGATTATCAACATCTAATGTTGATATGTGTAAGTGTATGTATGTATGCATGGTGCATGTGTGTTTATGTATATCCATATCTTTGTGTGTATATATCTATATATGTATGTATATGTGTATATGCACATGTGTACATGTGTGTATGCTTAATTGTAGCCTTCTGGGGGTGGAGAGGAAGGGGGTAAAAGAACAAAATGAAAAGTACACAGCAGAGAACAAAAGAAAACGTACAAGGAAGCAAAGAAAAGATGGACAGCTCTCAACCCAATGTATAGTATTTATTATGTAAGGCTTTCTTGAAATGAAAATTTATTGCCGAATATTTTGAATCCTCTCTCACATTCTGCTAAGGATGTGGCAATGCTTTTTTTTTCCTCTTTTCTTATTTTGTATTACTTTAGTTTTAGTATTTAAGTCTGTTTCTTTTTCTTTTATTTTCTTATTTTGTTTTTTAAGTTTATATTTTTTTAAATACATTGATTTTTAGGGAAATTGGTCTGCACTTTTTCTCCATTTTGGCTCTTTTTGATTTAGTTATCAGCACCATATTTGTGTCATAAAAGTTGTTTGGTTGCAGTCCACATAAATTTTTCTGAAATAGTTTGTATAGCATTTGGATTGATTCTTCTTTAAATGTTTGGTAGAATTCACTTGTGAGCCCATAAGGCCCTTGACTTTTTTTCCAAGGGAGTTAAATAATGACTTGTTTAATTTATTTTTTTTTAAGTTGAGGTTATTTAGGCATTTGATTTCTTGATCTGTTTACCTGGGTAATTTTTATTTTCATAAATATTAATCTATTTTCTCAGATTGTCAGATTTACTGGCACATAATGGGACAAAATATTTCTTAACGATTGCTTTGACTTTTTATTCATTGTGGTAATTTCAGCCCTTTTATTTTTGATACTGGATATCTGGTTTTCCTCTTTCGTTTTCTAAATCAAATTAACCAATTTCTTATCTTATTTTTTCCCATAACTCCAGCTCCTAGATTTATTTATTAGCTCAATAGTTCAATAGTGTTTGTTGTTGTTGTTGTTGTACTTTCAAGCTTATTCATCTCAACATTAATTTTCAGGACTTCCAATTCGGTGCTCAATTGAGGATCATTAATTGGTTTTATTTCTAGGATGTTGTTTTTTGTTTGTTTGCTTCATTGATGTTTTTTTTTTCTTATGTTGCATGCCCATTTCTTTGATCTATTCTTTTTCATTTTGTTGATGTAAGAATTTGGAGAAATAAATCTTTCCTGAAGTACTGCTTTGGCTGCATCACATAAATTTTGGTATGTTGTCTCATTGTTTCATTCTTTTTAATGAAATTATTGATTGTTTCTATGATTTTTCTTTGGTCCACTTATTCATAAGAATTAGATTATTTAGTTTCCAATTTACTTTTTATCTATATTTCCACTGACCTTTGTTGAATGTAATTTTTATTGCATTATGATCTAAAAATATATTTATTATTTATGCCCTTTTACATTTGATTTTTGAGGTTTTTATGCCCTATTATATGGTCTAATTTTGTGTAGCTCCCATGTGCTGCTGAGAAAAAGGTATGTTCTTTTCTGTTCCCATTTAGTTTTCTCTAAAGGTCTTTCATATCTAACTTTTATAATATTCTATTTATCTCCTTAGTTTCTTTCTTGTTTATTTTTTAGTTAGATTTATTAAGTTTAGAGAGAGGCAGTGAAGGTCCCTCACCAGTACAGTTTTATAGTTTTGCTGTCATTTCTTCCTGTAACTCACTCAACTTCTCCTTTAAGAATTTGCATATATGTTTAATATTGATATTACTTCAATATCTGTGGTATCTTTTAACAAGATGTAATTTCTTTCCTTATCTCTGTTAGGTCTATTTTGCTTTTACTTTGAGATAAAGATTGCTATGCTTGCTTCTTTTTTTTTTTAATTTTATTTACTTATTTACTTTAGCTGCAGGTTAACAGATTCTGATCCAGCATGTGTTTCTGCATAAAATGTGTTTCTTGTAAACATCATATTGTAGGATTCTGGTTTTTGATTCACTGTGTTATTTGCTTCCATTTTATGGGAGAATTCATCCCATTCACATTCACAATTGTTATTACTACCTGTTATGTCTCTTCATCCTATTCCTCCTCCTGTTTGTTCTCTTTCTCTTTTTGCCCTTCCCCTCCTCACCAGTGTTTTGCTTCTGTCTACCACTTTCCTTGTTCTATCCTCTCGTCTTTCAATCACCCCCCACCCCATTTTACTTAATCCCTTCCCTTCCTATTTCTCTATCGGCAAGAGAGATTTCTATATTCAGTTGATTGTGTACATCATTCCCTCCTTGCTGACAGTATAGTTCAAATGATGCCATAACCCAAACTCCCATCCTTCCATCTTTCTCTTCTTCCCTCTATTATAATAGATCTCTCATGCTTCTTCATGTGAAATAATTTACCCCATTCAACTTCTCTCTTCCTTCTATACCCAGTGTACTCCTCTTTCTCATCTCTTAATTATTTTTATGTCATTCCCTCCAATTCACCTTATACCCATATCCTCTCTCTATGTATAATCCTTGTTGCTGTACTGTTATTGATGCATATTTGTAAGAATTACAAGTATCGTCTTCCTATGCAAGGATGTAAATAGTTTAGCTCCGTTGAATCCTTTTTGTTTTCTTTTATTTTTTTTTCTACCTGTTTATGCATCTCTTGGATCTTGATGTTAGAGATCAAATTTTTGGTTTACTTCTGGTTTTCTCTTTCTGAAAGTTTGAAATTTACTTCATTGAATGACCATTTTCCCCTTGATGCATTATACTTAATTTTGCTGGGTAAGTGATTCTTGGTTTGTAGTCCTAGCTCCTTTGCCATCTAGAAATATCATGTTCCTTGACCTCTGTTCTTTCAATGTTGCAGCTGCAGAGTCCTTTGTAATCCTGCTTTGGGCTCCTTAATATTTTTTTTTGTCTTTTTTGCCACTTGTGTTTTTTCCTAGACATGATAGTTCTAAAATTTGGCTATAATGTTCCTTAGGGATTTTATTTTGGGATCTCTCTCTTGAAGTGATTGGTGGAGTCTTTAAATGCCTGTTACCCTCTCATTCTAGGATATCAGGGCAGTTTTCCTTGATAATTTCTTGAAAAATGTCATCCAGGTCCTTCTTTTGATTAAGGCTTTCAGGTAGTCCAATGATTCTGATATTGTCTCTCCTGGATCTATTTTCTAGGTCAGTTGTTTTTGCCATGAGGAATTTTACATTTTCTTCATTTTTTTCACTTTTGAATTTGATTGATTCTTAATGTCTCTTAAAATCATGAGCTTCAACTTGCCCAATTCTAACTTTTAAGGATTTGTTTTCCTCCATTAGCTTTTGTACTTTATTTTCCATTTGGCCAATTGTACTCTCTAAGAAGTTGTTTGCTCCAGTGGATATTTTTTAATTTCCTTTTTCATTTTAGCAGTTCTACTTTATATGCAGTTATTTTCTATTTCCAAGGTGCTGACTTTTTTTTATAATTTTCTTGTATCACTTTCATTTCTTTTCCTGATTTTTCTTCTACCTCTCTTATATGACTTTAAACTTCTTTTTTTTTTTGAGCTCCTTCATGAGTTCTTTCTGTTTGAAACCACTTCCCATTTTTTGGGGGGTGGGGTTGCCTGTTATTATTTTGACGTTGTTGTCCTCTTCTGAGTTTGTGTCTTCATCTTTCCTGTTACCATAATAACTTTCAATGGTCTGATTGTATTTTTGTCATTTTTTGCTCATCTTTTTTGGCCTTTTCTTTTCTTTTAAATTTGAGCTCTCCTTCTGGGATGGAAGGGTCACTGTCTCAGGCTTCTTGTGCCAATGACTGCAGGCAGAGATCTTTTACCTGTTGCTGCACTGATGTTGTCCTGAGGTTTACTAGAAACACTCATGTCTGGTGCTACACTGAGGAGGTGAGGTGGGGGAGGTGGCTGGTGCTTCTGGATGCCTTAGGTGTCTGGCAACTAAGCTTTGGCTGATCCAGAGTCCCACTGGTGGTGTCTGACATGTCCTGAGACTGGTGGTGTGTTTCTGCATTTTCTCTGGGCTATCAGTATAGCCCAAGCATGTGTTGGTCTAGCTGCTGGCAGCTGCCTGTTTGCCCAGGAGTATCCTGAAGCACAAGATGGAGGCCTAAAGTTGGCAGTTGCCAGTTTGCTTAGGCACTGATATTGTTGGCATCTACCTTTTGTCTGAGAATTGAAGTACATTGAATATTGCCACTGGAGATTGCTTCTTTGCCCAGGTCTATGCTGAAGCAAATGGAGTTTGGTTGGACTATGCTGAAGTATGTGGTGGTTGGTCCTCAGAGCATGATTCTGTTCATTCTTTTGGCTATGCTGAGACACATGGGGTTCCCAGTATGGGTGTTTGCCTACTCCACCAAAATAGGCCTCAGGATCTACCACTGGTTTGTTAAGGTGGACTTGCTGCTGGCTTATTGGAGTACTTCCTCTCCTGGACTGTGCTCCCCTTTTACCAGAGTGAGACAGAACTTTCCTGCTGATCTTCCAAATTTCTTGGGCTCAAAGATTGTTTTACTCAATTTTTTTTTCTGATTCTGCTATTATAGTATTTCTTTGGGGGTGCTATTTTGTAGCTGTTTGGAGGTGAATATGTGAGAATTATGACGATTTATTGCTTACTCCACCATCTTTGCTCCTTGAAGTTGTGTTAATTAACTATTTTTAATAACACATTTAGGATTGAGATGAGGAAAAAAATGGCTATGATTTGCTTCTTACAATCTTGGACAATATGGATAGAATGTGCCTAAGGAAGGAAAATTTTCAATAGGACCAGAGTGACATCACTCTGTTGTGATAATGGTGGGCTAGGTCATTTGGCCATGCTTGTCTCCTTATAATGCATGTGACCTAGATATAAAAGTTTATGTCACAAAAATGAGAGATATAGGAAAGAAATTACCTTTCAGATTTATGGATAAGGGAAGAATTCATCAGCACATAAGGGACAAAGAGACTTCCATAATATAAAATGGACAACTTTGATTGACAAAATTAAAAAGGAGTTGTACAAGGAAAGTCAAATATAGCTAAGATAATTTTAAAAAGTTAACTGTGAAAAAATCTTTTCAGCAAGTTTCTCTGGCAAAAGTTTCCTTTCTGAGATTATGTAGGTTCATTCTAAGTTAGAAGAATGGCACCTTTTCTCAAGTAATAAACATTCTAAGGATATGAACAAATAGTTCTCAAAGAAGGAAACAAAAGCTAACTATAGACATGATACATAGATATGCATGTATATATGCATGTGTGTATATAAATACTCATGTATATACATCTACATACACACCTATCTGTGTGTATGTAGATGTATATATGTGTCCATACACACAAACACATACACACACATTTCAAATCACTTAAAATAAGAGAAATAAAAATAAAGTAATTCTTATGTTCCATCCCATAATCATTAGAATAACACATCTGACAAAGAAACAGCTAAGTGTTGGTGTGGCTATGGGAAAACAAGTATTTCACAGTACTAATGATGAATCTATAAGCTTGTCTGACCATTCTGGAAAACAAGTGGAATGATGAAAAACATGTACCTGATGTATGACGTATGCAAATACAACCTTAAAAGACATGAAAAGTAAGATGAAATTTAACAGCCCACTTTGGATCTGTAGGATCAATGACAAAATATTGTTTCTTCTGATAGTATAGAGGATGATACTTAGACGTTAGAAATGGTTAATATGTCTTCTCATTTTGATTCATTTTCTTTTTCTTTATTGTAAGGGGGACTTCTCTGATGTTTTAAGTTCATTTGATTTTACCTTCTTTTTTCAAACCCCCTGTCCTGCTTCTCTTAATTTGTCTCTGATTAGTTGCTGTTTTCATCCCTCATACTACAAAGCAATGTAGTAAAAATAACACCATGTTGAAAATCAGAGGACCAAGGATTAAATCTTTCAATTACCTGGTACTTATGTGATCCTGGAAAAGACATTATATCTCTCCAGTTCTCAAGCCCACCCATAACATAAATCGGCTGGATTAAGTGATCTATAATTTCTTTTGGATCTAATATTTAGATCCTTTTGGGGCCTGTTCTTTGGGCATATCCTTTTTACCTAGTATTAAAACTGCTTTTATGGAGAGGCCTTCATCTAGAAGGTTAATGTTTAAAAAGCATTTCTGGTTCATTAACCATTTTGCTATTAATCTTTTCAAAATACTTTGACACTGTTGTTCTTCTTACCTATCTTCCTCATACATTCAATGGCTCCCCATTTCCTTAATCAGGGATTGCTAAAACAGGTAAAACTTGTTTAAAATTCAAAACATATTACCTCTTAAGAATTTTATAAGTTTGTTTCACTGGCTATTAGGGTACCTGCAGATTCATTACAAGCCTATATTCACTCAGATTCTTTACCATCCATCTTCTTGATCTTCAATCCATAAAATTCCCTTTACTGATTGTCTTTGATGCTAGTGCCTTCCCTCTATCAACTACTTAAATTTATCATGCATATACCTTGTTAAGTAGTTTTTTGCATGGTGTCTTTCCCATTAGACTCTGACCTTCTTGAGAGCAGGAGTTATCTTGCCTTTCTTTGTATTCCAAGCAATTGTATCAACATCTGACACATAGTAGCACTTAAGAAATGCATATTAACGAATTGACACACACATAAACACATTCACTCACAGAGCTTGACAAAAAATACTTTAGGGGAAATTAAAAAAAAAGTACCAGA